>NW_026634042.1:37226-51907 GCF_024868665.1 Triplophysa rosa
TGTCGTGATCTCAGTCTTGTCGTGACCTTCTTGTCTGGTGTGTGTGTTTGTTTTGTTTTGTCAATCTCTTGTGGAATCGTTTTGGCGGTTCTCCACGTGTTTTGTGTCTACATTATTAGCCCTGTCCCCGTGTCTCCCCTTCAGGCTTTCCTCTCACCGGGTTTCCATCACCTCATCACCTACACTCCTGTTGCTCATCTCTAATTAGCAGTCCCCCCTGGTTCCTTATTATTATTCACCTGTTGTTCATTCCCCGTTGATTAGGTCCCCTCTATTTAAGCCCTCTTGTTTTCTTGTCTTTTGTCAGACCGTTGCGTGTGTAATGCCAGCACTGACTGCCACAGTCTTGTTCAGGTTTTGTGTCATAGTCTTATTATCTCTTAGTCGTGTTTATTTGTTTTTTGTTGCTCCAGTGTTTTGTTGCTCTTGGCTACTCTCTTCTCCCCTGTACCTCCTCAGTTTCTCTGGCGTCTCGGACCTCCGCTCTCTTCACCTCCCGGCATCGCCTCACAAGGGATCACCACAGACATCCGGATTCTGCCAGCGGGTCGAGACCCCTCCCCGCCGAGCCTCCGTTAAAGTCAAGGTTGCCACTGTTTGGATTCTATTTCTGTTCTTACCGTGAGTGCCGCTGGGTCGAGTCATCTCCCCACGGGCTCACGAGGTACCTGTGGCTGGTCCGGTGGACGTTTGTGTGTTCAAATAAACCCTTTTTTCCCGCATTTGAGTCTCCGAATTTCTTATTCCTACTGAGTCATGACAGAACGGTCTGACCAAACTGGAGATTCAGCGGGGATGGATCCCTTCCGCAATGCTCTGCAACAACAGGGGGTCGCCCTCGGACAGCAGGTCACACGGCTGAATGCCACTACACAGGAAGTGGGCAATCTTGTAGGTCAAGTCACGGAACTTACAGCTCTAGTCACCGAGCTGCGCAGAGAACTCGCTGCGAGTCGCATTTCTTCCAGTCCGTCTCGTGGACTTCTGTCTGAGTCTGAGCCCCATGTCAATAACCCCCCGCCTTACAACGGAGATCCCAATGCCTGCCGTCCTTTCCTCGCCCAGTGTGCTCTGGTGTTTTCCCTTCAGCCACGTCGCTATGCCACCGAAGAGGCAAGGGTGGCGTTTGTTTTAACCCTGCTGACGGGCCAGGCACGAGAGTGGGGTACAGCTGTATGGGAGTCTCAAGCACCCTTTTGCCACTCGTTCACAGACTTCCGGGCCGAGATGATCAGGCTGTTCGACAGGTCAGCTCAGGGGGAGCAGGCGGCCGCCCAGCTCTCAAGCCTGACCCAGGGTCGTAACTCCATCACGGATTATTCCATCAAGTTCCAGACGCTGGCGGCCGCCTGCAACTGGAAAGAGGAAGCGCTACGAGCTCGATTTCTCAACGGGGTGAATGCGTCCATTGCTGACGAGATCGCCACACTCGAACCTCCTAGGGATTTAGACTCCCTCACCAACCTCTGCCTCCGGGTCGAGACCCGTTTAAACAATCGTCGACGCCGGCAGCCTTCACCCACCTCTTGGCGAGTCCGAGACGCCAACACCTTTCCTAAAGTCTCCGGAGCCGGTTCGGAGGAGGAACCCATGCAACTAGGCCGCTCTCGTCTGACACCATTACAGAAGCAGCAGCGCCTTCTCGGAGGACTCTGCTTCTATTGCGGGAAGGAGGGACACCAAGTCATCCAGTGTCCGTTAAAAGGCTCCGCCCACCCGTAGAGCGGAGAGTCCGGGTGGGCGCTATTCCTTTTTCATCTCCTGTTTCCCGTTCCTCACTGACGTTCCGGATCCTGTTCGATGGCCGGAGTCACACCGGCAAGGCTCTTCTCGACTCAGGTGCTGAGGGGAGTTTCCTTGATGCCACCACCGCAGCCCGGTGGAGGATTCCGACCAAGCTCCTCGACAGACCCATCTCGGTCCAGACGCTAGCGGGACTTCCCTTTGCCACCATAACTCACGTCACCTCTCACGTAAGGCTTTTTCTTTCGGGTAATCATTGTGAGTGCATTGAGCTGTACATCCTCGATTCCCCCAATAACCCCCTCATTTTAGGGCATCCTTGGTTGTCTCAGCACAATCCTCACATTGATTGGGTTAGGGGTTCTGTGGTGGCCTGGAGCCCATCTTGTCACACGTCTTGTCTTGGTTCTGCTCCGTCTCTTGTCTCTGTGTCTTCTGTGTTTCAGGTCAGGGCCGCCGATTTGGCTGGGGTTTCCGGAGGAGTACCACGATCTTCGCACCGTTTTCAGCAGGTCGCGAGCCACCTCTCTCCCTCCGCATCGCCCCTACGACTGCTCCATAGACCTTCTCCCAGGCACTTCTCCGCCTAGGGGGCGCCTCTACTCACTGTCCGCCCCGGAAAGAGAGGCCATGGACAAGTATATTCAAGAATGTTTACAGGCTGGGCTCGTTCGCCATTCCTCCTCCCCGGCCAGTGCAGGGTTCTTCTTCGTACAGAAGAAGGACGGCTCCCTGCTTCCCTGTATCGATTATCGAGGTTTGAATGAGATTACAGTTAAGAATAAGTACCCCCTACCTCTCATGTCAACTGCCTTCGAACTTTTGCAGGGAGCCCAGGTCTTTACTAAACTAGACCTTCGCAATGCCTATCACCTGATCCGCATCCGGGAGGGGGACGAGTGGAAGACGGCGTTTAATACACCTTCGGGACACTATGAGTATTTGGTACTCCCGTTCGGTTTGACCAATGCTCCTGCCGTCTTCCACGGCCTCATTAATGCCGTGTTGGGGGACATGATTAATCGATTTGTCTTTGTGTACCTGGATGATATTCTGATTTTTTCCCCCTCTCTCCAGGAACACACCCGACACGTCAGGGAGGTTCTCCAGCGTTTATTAGAGAATCAACTTTTTGTCAAGGCGGAGAAGTGCGAGTTCCATGCTGTCACCGTTTCGTTCCTTGGTCACATAATTTCTCCCAGAGGCATCAACCCTGATCCCGCCAAGATCAGAGCCGTCGCCGAATGGCCTGTCCCCGACTCTCGTAAAGCCCTTCAGCGGTTCCTGGGTTTCGCCAACTTTTACCGGCGATTCATCCGGGGTTTCGGCCAGATAGCCGTACCGCTCACTGCATTAACCTCCACTAAGGTCTCGTTCAGATGGAATTCCCAAGCCCAGGTAGCCTTTGATGATCTCAAGTCTCGTTTTGTCTCTGCTCCTGTGCTTTGTTTTCCAGAACCCGAGCAACAATTCATTGTCGAGGTCGATGCATCCGACGTTGGGGTAGGCGCGGTTCTGTCTCAGCGTTCTACTCATGATGGGAAGGTGCATCCATGCGCCTTCTACTCCCATCGCCTCAACCCTGCCGAACGGAACTATGACATAGGTAACCGAGAGTTGTTGGCGGTCCGCCTGGCTTTGGGGGAGTGGCGTCACTGGCTGGAGGGGTCAGCGCAGCCTTTCTTGGTCTGGACGGATCATAAGAACCTTGAGTATATCCGTTCAGCCAAGAGACTAAACTCGCGCCAAGCCCGCTGGGCACTCTTTTTCGGTCGGTTTAACTTCACCCTCTCGTACCGGCCGGGGTCTAAGAACGTCAAACCCGATGCTCTCTCTCGTCTCTTTGAGATTCCCGGAGGGGAGCCTCCGACCAGACCTATTCTTCCCAAGGGGATGGTGGTCGGGGCTGCTATCTGGGATCTCGAGAGACAAGTTGAGCAGGCCGGTCGAGGGGTGCAAGTCCCGAGAGAGTGTCCGGTGGGCAGGTTGTTTGTCCCGGTTGCGTTGCGCCCCGAAGTCCTGCGGTGGAACCATTCTTCCAAGTTGGTCGGCCATCCAGGTAACCGGGGAACCCTGGCGTCCGTCCGCCAGCGGTTTTGGTGGCCTTCGTTGAATGCTGATGTTAAACAGTTTGTGTTGGCTTGCCCAGTTTGCGCCCAATGTAAATCATCCCACCGCCCTCCCACTGGTCTGCTTCGCCCTCTTCCCATCCCCTCCCGCCCTTGGTCTCATATTGCCTTAGACTTTGTCACTGGCCTTCCTCCCTCTGGCGGCAACACCGTCATTCTTACGGTGGTGGACCGTTTCTCCAAAGCGGTTCATTTTATTCCCCTACCCAAGCTCCCCTCCGCCCGGGAGACCTCTCAACTGGTGGTGGACCACGTCTTTCGCCTACATGGGTTGGCCACTAACGTCGTGTCTGATAGGGGTCCTCAGTTTACCTCCCGGTTCTGGAAAGAGTTCTGCAGACAGATCGGGGCCTCTACGAGTCTGTCTTCCGGTTTCCATCCTCAGACCAATGGGCAGTGTGAGCGAGCCAACCAGGATCTTGAACGCAGACTCCGCTGTTTAACGTCACAAAATCCCAGTTCCTGGACCCAACAGCTCTCTTGGATTGAATACGCCCACAACTCCCTTCCGGTATCCTCCTCAGGTATGTCCCCTTTTGAATGTTCTGTGGGTTACCAACCTCCCTTGTTTCCCTCTCAGGAACTCGATGCTGCAGTCCCTTCTGCTCTGGCCTTCGTTCAGCGTTGTCGCCGCACCTGGACGAGGGCCAGAGAGGTTCTGGCCCGAACCTCCCAGAAGACCAAGGCAGCAGCCGATCGCCACCGGTCTTCTCCTCCGGCCTATGTGTGTGGTCAACGGGTATGGTTATCCACCATGGACCTGCCTCTCCGGGTGCCCTCTCGCAAGTTGGCTCCGAGGTTCATTGGACCATTCCGCATCACCAAGGTGGTTAACCCGGTGGTCGTCCGGCTCAAGCTTCCCCCGACTCTTGGTCGTGTCCACCCTGTTTTTCATGTTTCCAGGGTCAAACCTGTCATCACATCCACCCTCAACCCTGCCAGCAGACGCCCCGTTCCCCCCCCCCCGCGCCTGGTGGACGGATCCCCGACGTACACCGTCAGGAAACTGATGGACGTACGCCGGCGTGGCCGGGGTTACCAGTATTTAGTGGACTGGAAAGGTTATGGTGCAGAGGAGAGGTGCTGGGTACCGTCTCGCGACATCCTGGACCGGTCGCTGATCGTGGACTTCCACCGGAAGCGAGGTGAGCCCTCCCCCTAGACGCCCTGTGGCGCCGGGGGGGGGGGGGTAATGTCGTGATCTCAGTCTTGTCGTGACCTTCTTGTCTGGTGTGTGTGTTTGTTTTGTTTTGTCAATCTCTTGTGGAATCGTTTTGGCGGTTCTCCACGTGTTTTGTGTCTACATTATTAGCCCTGTCCCCGTGTCTCCCCTTCAGGCTTTCCTCTCACCGGGTTTCCATCACCTCATCACCTACACTCCTGTTGCTCATCTCTAATTAGCAGTCCCCCCTGGTTCCTTATTATTATTCACCTGTTGTTCATTCCCCGTTGATTAGGTCCCCTCTATTTAAGCCCTCTTGTTTTCTTGTCTTTTGTCAGACCGTTGCGTGTGTAATGCCAGCACTGACTGCCACAGTCTTGTTCAGGTTTTGTGTCATAGTCTTATTATCTCTTAGTCGTGTTTATTTGTTTTTTGTTGCTCCAGTGTTTTGTTGCTCTTGGCTACTCTCTTCTCCCCTGTACCTCCTCAGTTTCTCTGGCGTCTCGGACCTCCGCTCTCTTCACCTCCCGGCATCGCCTCACAAGGGATCACCACAGACATCCGGATTCTGCCAGCGGGTCGAGACCCCTCCCCGCCGAGCCTCCGTTAAAGTCAAGGTTGCCACTGTTTGGATTCTATTTCTGTTCTTACCGTGAGTGCCGCTGGGTCGAGTCATCTCCCCACGGGCTCACGAGGTACCTGTGGCTGGTCCGGTGGACGTTTGTGTGTTCAAATAAACCCTTTTTTCCCGCATTTGAGTCTCCGAATTTCTTATTCCTACTGAGTCATGACAGTATATATATAATTCTTTTACAATGCTGTACTGATAGATACTGTGCTGTATACTGATACTGCATTTACAGTGTTTGTTAAAAACTGAAGTTTTACAATTCAATACAACCTGACTATCTGCCTTTTTTGTCAGTCCTATGTATTTTAATGATTTTTGTATTCACACATTTACACAGAGTAACAATACATTTGGATAAAGTTTACTTAAAGCAATAAGAAATCGTGTGAGAGTTACTTAATATAACATATTAGCATTCAGAAATTCAGTTGGAATTACAAATGAAAATCTGGTACCTATGACTTGATGAAGATACTTCAACATTACACAATTAATTTGTTTTACATTAATGAGAAATAACACTTTCAATCAACATGATTGTTTTAACTAGTGTAATATAAATTAAATGTGTTGGTCTGACACACAAAAATTAATTAAGGAAAATTAAGTTGGTTCAACACAATCTGATCATGTGGGACCGATGTACACATTAAAATTAAGTAAATCCAATAGATTATTTTTTTCAGTGTACGTGTGTGTGTGCGTGTGCGTGTGCGTGCGCGTCCGTGTGTGTGTGTGTATGTGTCTATGTCTATGTGTGTTAGTACGTGTGCATATTGTGTGTGTGGAGTGTTTTGTATGTCTGTCTTCTGTTTTCAACTTTTTCTTGTTTTTGCAGGTACAACTTTAAATGTTTTGCTTATAGTCAATATGTCTTATGTACAGCTGCTTTGTAACAATGAAAATTGTAAAAAGCGCTATATAAATAAAGTTGAGTTGAGAGTTGAGATAAAATAGAGGTAATTAAATGAAATATGCTTTCATTCAAATACTGTTTCACTAAACAAAGGAAGACAAGAACACGTGTGAAGCCTTCGCAACGCCTCTGGATACCGTCATTGGACCAGTGGGTGATGCCTTACATTATCAAAACTGATCAAATGTATCTCAAAGTGTTAAAGTGACAGTTCTGGTATCTGTATTGTGGATGGTTTGAGATATCATTGTCTCTTTATTGATTGTACACGGTTGATCTCTCTGGTTGTGATGTAAGTCTAGTTCATCACATGTGGTTTAATGAGGAAGCAAACACATCGTCTTAAAATTTGTGGCTTTTTATCATCATCTTAGTTGTCGACCGGTGGATGGCTGAGATGTCCATATGTATTAATAAATGCTAATATGTGGCCGTAACAACAAGACTGCGAGTTCAAAATAAGTAAAACAAAAGTGAGAAGTGTCCCAAAAAGCCCCTTATTGTGAGGAACCTCATTTTTATTTCTCAGATTTGGGATCTTCTGTTCCTAGTTAAAAAAAGCTTTCATGCCTCTGTGGCTAATTCATAAACATAAAAGTCAAACATAACGTTACACTTAGCAACAGCGGCTTAAGCTGTTTCTGAGAAGCAAGTAAAGCAACAAATATGTAGGATGTGTGAGATGTATAGTTGCATCTGAGGACTTATGTTGGTCTTCGTTTTGTGTTTTTTTTCAGTGGTTTTGGTATTTCTTTCAATAGATTTACCCACACAAGTACTGCAATATTCCTGTGACCTGTTGCAGAAAAGGAAAATCCCGCCTCTTCCCAGATGATGCCAAGTCACAGAAAGACTATGCCCCCGCCCCTCAGCCACGCCCAAGAAGCTCAAAGTACAGACACCCCACGGTATTAAATCTTCTATCATCAGACACTTGCCTCAACATGTTTATTACCATTGTAATGTCCTGATGATTGACATTATGGGAATTCTGCATGGGATTCAGATGAGCGTGCCTTGGTTATTTGTGTGGGTTTCATATAAGGGAAGACAGACAGCGGAAGGAAGTGCAAAGAGCTCAGACTATCTGCTTCCTGAATTTAGCTTGGCTTATTAAATTACATCATAAACATCATATTTCATTCAGTTATAAACTATTCATGCAAGTGATCACATACTGTATGTGCTTTACAAATGAATTAATGTTTGGGGCACACTGACTGCTCTTGCAGTATATCTTTGTTGTGTGTGTGCAGCTGTGTCTGTGTGTTTGTTACACTTGTCTGTGTGACCGCAACACTTTTCGCACGCTCATCTATACTTCCTGTTCTCACATCAGGAAGCTGCCAGTTGCTCGGACAGCGAACTGTCTTCATCTCACTCTGACTCTTCTTTGTTTATATTCTAATCTTTGACTATTGTTTTTGTACCAGTGGATATGTCATTATGGAAGGTTCATCTTTTGGGTGCGCATGAATGAAATGGGATCGCAGCTGTGTAATTATAATGAAGATTGCATAATTGTTCTTTGTTTGTTGCTGTGTCAGTACCCCCTAAGCCTTTGTACCTGCTGCCGCGGGGTCACATCTCCCAGCACCCTGTCGCCCACTGCCTAGCCCTCCTTCACGACCCAGAACTCCATCAGGACCAAAAGTGAGTGCTGGACGGCTGATTGATAACTTCCACAAATCCAGGTAAAAATGCGTGTGTGTGAAAAAACGTATAGTTTTTGGAAATGTTTTGTTGAGGATTTGGATGTGTGTATTATATCGTGTCTTTGTTATTTGTGCTGTTTGTAATGATAAACCTTGCTGTTACTATTGCTCATACTTAAGGTAGGGCATTAAATTGTTAGACTTGATGTAAGCTCTTTTGACACAACAAAACAAAATGATTTTACGATACCGTTCACTTTATTTAAACAATTAATTTTGTTTTAACACCATTGTATTAGGTTTTATATTCAAACACAATTGCATTGTGTTAAATAGACTAAAAACAGTAATGCTATGGTTTAACTAAATGTTTAAATGTTTAAATTAACATGTTTCAATCAAGTAGATCAAGATAATATTTGATGCTTGTTCAATTTACTTAAATAAGTGCAACAAAACAAACTTCTGGCTAACTTCTAACAATAAGAGCTATATTTAGATTATTTAGTGTGTGTTAAAAAGAACAGCTACATCAGAAAATACATACATATACATAAAGAATTTGAGTAGAGATTACATATTTCTGTTGAGTGTAACCACTGTCCATAATTTAATTAACTTATTTTAAAGTATAATTTATTTTCATTGAAGCCAATAACATACTGAAGCATTGATCTACAGTAGCACCTAGCAATTCCCTAGTAGCCCCTCAGATCACCCTGTGAAACTACAAAAATGTGATGATAAAGTGTTCCAAATGGTTTCCAACCTAATAGCAACCAACAAGAAATCTTGACAGCAATACACTAAAAAGCATCCAAAACACCTTAGAAACACATAGCCACAATCTAAAAATGAATTTAAACACCATGGCAAACATAGCAATATGATACAAACCACCCAAAATACACTCGCAACCATCTAATGGTGCCCTGGCAGCCACAAATTCATAGCAACGGATGAGCGAACACCAATTACAGTTTTTTTTTCAGAAATGTCAGATTATTTTTTTTCAGTAATCCATATACTTAGAGTTTTAGTTAGATTTTCTCTAAACTAAATGTTTCTAGGTCTCCAGCAAAGGAAGAACCTCCAGTGGCGTGTCAGCATGGAGTCTTCATCAGTTCAACCTCATACCAGCGATCATCATCAGGTCACAGAGTCAGCAACAATAAAGGATTCTGGGGAGCTATGCTCTGTGGATGGGCCTGCATTTAAACCCTCAGAAATCTCAGAATGTTTGCAGTTGTGCATATTGGACGATGAAGAAATGAAAGATAAGATTCAAAAAGTGCATAAAAAACATTCTTATAGTGGTTTGGAGATTAGACATGGTGACTTGGATGGTGACCAAAACGATGGGAGCAGTAACCATAGAGATACGAGTCAGGGGGGGCCTTTACCAGAGGGGCCCTGTAATTCTCAGGAGCATGAAGGGACTGAACTGAATGGAAAGATCCCAAATCGAGACAGTGGTATTGACAGCCCCTCTTGTGGAGCAGAGGGAGAGGTATTCCGAAATGAGGACCCTATTGAGGAGGAGGACAGGAATGATAGCATCCCCATGGAAACAGAGAGTATGTCGTGCGTCACTGTTAGCAACAAATTTGACTCATCACAGGATGAAGATAGTGATGAGGGGAGCTGTGAAGATCCAGAAAGCCTGGAACTCAAAGTAAGACAATATATTCACACACTTTTGCAAATGAAGTGTTGCTGCAGCTCTGTTTTATAACCTTAACTAGCTTTTCACATTAGCGTTCTCCTAAAACACTAAATGTAGCCCTGATGTGCAGTCGAGACAAGTCACTGCTAGTTGACGTGAATTTTGGGCAGCCCAAATAATCAGATATGCAGTGTATAATGGGCTTTTATCTAGTCAGTGGATATACCAGTATGTTGATATTCTGAGCTGACTTGAGGAGGCATGATAGTGTATATCTGGTACTAATAATGATACTCCATGAGCAACCAAAAAAAAATGAAATATGCTGGGTCTTGAAATAAATGATAAGTTGAAATAAATTTAAGTTTAGCTTTTACAGTAATGTCTCACGTCCAGAAACAGTGTCAAATATACGGTACCAAATGTATTTACTGATACTGAGAGACAAGTTACTGTACATAGTACATCTGAGGAACTGAACATCATCTGTTATTTTTCTGTTGTGTGAGTTATGTGGACATTTACCGTTTCCCCACCATCTGTGTGTGCTGTGCCAATGGCAACTTCATTGCAAATCTTAGTTCACCGTAAAATACTGTGCAAATTATGTCATCATTCACCCACATGTTATTCAAAACCTGTAAGACTTTCCTTTTTCTGTGGAACAAGAAGATATTTTGAGAAATAGTGGTTTTACGTATAGTGGAAGTCAATTGGGTCCAGTGTTGTTTGGTTACCAACGTTTCTCAAAACATCATCTTGCGTTGTGCAGAACAAAGAAAGTCATAGAGGTTTGCAACAATATGACAGTTAGTCAAGTTAATGATGTTAGTTTTAAGTAAATTAATTTTCATTTATAAGTGAACTATATAACTGATATTTTTTTTAAAGTGGCCTAGAATTTGTAAATATATACTTTTTGGATTTTATCAAGCAGCCCTGGGATTCTTTATAAACAGTATTCAAGGGTTTACTATTTATTCTTATTGGCTCTTATTGACTATTTTTTTGTCCAAGTGATCTATTTTTTGTCAAACATTTTTTTATATTAATATGAATTATATTTTTATTGACATAACTCGTTTAAAACGTCAAACATATGCTTTTACCATTTCAGTCGAGTGAACTTTTGTGCAGTGCACATTCATGCTGAGGCATTAATTAAAATCGTTCGACTCACAACATGTAGGTTCACATCCCAGCTGAGGGTGAGGCTAAGAGTGTCATTATTACAGTAGACACGGACAACCTCTTCTCACTCAACAGGTTCCCCCACTCCCAATGTCACTTATGTTTTTTATGGAAGAGACGGTGCAGATGAGTCTGCTATGAATGTGTTTCTATACATGCCGAATAGAAACACAGGTGGACTTTTAATTAGAATCCACCCGCCTGCTCATTCGGTGCATCAGACGGTATGCCGCAGAAGTGTTAAAAATGCAACCTGTGAGGCAGGGACGGAGTTACACTACAGGAGCGTTCTGTACCTTAAGGTGTGACAGGAACAAGCTTTGTGTCCACACAGCTGGAGTCACCCCACACACATAGATATTATGAGCAGAAAACACGGTCGCACCCCTTGTTATCATTGTGCATGCCACAAACTGTCACTTTGTTGTGTTTGAGTGAAGGAATGTTCATCTATTGTATAAATACACACACAGACAAAACCATACACATAAAGAGCAACAACTTACTGTCTTTCCTGACTGTGGCCAGGACATCTGCTGATAGGAAAGGTGTGTCTATACTGTACGAGTGTGTTTGTGAACAGCTGATGTGTTGATGTGTTTTTAATAGTCGTTCTGTCACACAGGATGTAGAATGTGCTGCTCACCACAAGTGAGAACAGATTAGACACAATTTTTTTGTGTCCTGTTTGTGCATGTGGGAGCGTTAGATGGTTTTCATTTTTGGGTGTACGACTGGCTGACGTTTAAGTATGAACATTTATCAAACTAAACTAAAGAACGAGATATGAGAAGTTATATTGCTGTATTTCCAGTGTTGGGGAGCAGCTAGCTACAAGTAGCGACGCTACTAAATTAACTACATTTTTATGTAGCTTGATGGTAGTTAAGTTACTTTTAAACATTGTAGTTTTTCTTGTAGTTAAATACTTCTACAAGCAAGTAGCAGTGTAGCGTGTCCAAACGCTACTCGCTACATTCCATTCTGACGAACTTTTAAGCAATAAGCACTACTAAGCAGTGCAGTGCACTGAGCACAGCGTCGTCATCTTACTTTCTACTGAAGATCACAAACTAAAATGTTGCATTACTGCCATCCAGCGCCGTGCAGAGACCTTTAAAGGGGCAGGTGCTCAAAGTATAAAAGGGGCACATGGAACAGGGCTGTGCTCAAAACATCAATACTGTACTGTATATCGAAATGAATTCCTTGCTAGGGGTGTAACGATACTTCGTATTACGATATTTCGTGATGCAAAAATGTCACGATGTGCACCCGATCGGGGAAGCGATGAAGTGAGTCGTACTGTATATTAAAAGATCGAATGACATGCTAAAAAACAAGTATGTGATTTGCATGATTGAAGAAATGTAATACAGTTTATGTAATATGTCTTTCTGAAAGATTTTTCTCATTCATTACTGTCTCAAGCAAAGACAGCGCAGCTTCAAAGAGACACGAGCCAATAGCGCTCGAGTGTGAGCTCTGTCAGAGCGTTTCATTGGTTGAATGTACCTGAATGAACACGCCAAAATGAGACTGAATGAACTGCTACATGTCGTTCATGGTCTAATATTCTCTGTGTTACAACAATGCATATCCAGTAGTTACTCAACTTTTCTGAAAAATAAAGGTAATGACCTGGTTTAATTTAATTCCAAGGTAAAGTAAATTATGTCGAAACAGTTAAATATTTGTATGGAACATTTAATTACACCAATTAAATGAGTTAATCCAGATAGATTTTAGTAGACTAATATTTTGAATATAAATGTTATTTGAATTTGTTTTATTTTTGAATTTTGTTCAAAATATCGAGATGTGCATCGTCACAGCTAACATAAGGCTGGCGGACCAGTGGCGGGCCACCGGCGGCAAAGTTGGCGGTCCACCGGCAGGAACCACCTGCGGGCCACTGGCTTTTTGCTCATCATTTTTCCAGCGGCCCACCGACGGCAGCCACCATATTTCCGTCGGTGGTCCGCTGCTAAGCCACTGGTTTATGTTTGCTGGCGGACCACGGTCGGTCCACGGTTTATAATCATTACATCACGCTAACCAAAATGTCATTCAACACAAAAACCAATGTTCTATAACTGCAAATGTAATATATTAACAGATTAAATATACAAATGCATTACATTTATCAGACCAACACACAAATACAGTATTTGTACCCATATGGAAGTTATCCATGTTTTTTTACAGCATTTGCAGTAAGACCATACAAAATCTACTACAATGATTGATTGTTGTAGCAAAACCACACAAAAAAAAAACTATGACATTACTACAACATATAGAAAACCTATACAGACTTTCACAATGGTTTCAAAAGCATCAAAAGCATAAAACCTTGATTTGAAAAAAGAAAACAAATATGATTACATGGTTGCAGTGTTACCATAGTAAGACCCAGGATAGCTGTCGTAGGGGTATAGAGCTTAACGATGCATATCATTTCAAAGCATCTTAAAAATGCATGTTTCAATGTTACAATCAAAAAATATATCCTTTAATCAGCCAGAGGTGGCTGTGACTCACTGAGAAACAACAAAGTGATGTTCATATCACAATAGCTCTAAGACAATACAAGGCATGTGTTTAAGTAATGTTCAGTTAAACAGGCAATATTATTATATGTAAGTTTGCAGATTTTCAACCCACATCCGGCAATTTTTTTGTGGACAAGTAAATGGGAATATAAAAAAAATAAGGGTAAGCATTGTCCATTTACATATACGGCCATTATTGTAACAATACAAAGTGGATTGACAATCAGCAAACTTACACTTTCATAGGCAATGTAATCAGGCAGTGATAACAAGATTTGGCAGGTTTTTTGCCTTTATTTGTACAGTATAGCGAAGTGGGAGAGAGAAGGGGGTGGGGAAAGTACCACGAGCCGGGAATCGAACTCGGGTCGCCCAGAGCACAACCACGCCATGTGTCGGAGCACTGCCCACGAGGCTATCAGCTCCTACATATTTGGCAGTTTTGTATGTCCATCTATTATGGAATGCCAAAATTGACAATATTAAAAATAAATAAATTAATACAAAAATAAATCCATGAAGAAATGTAAAAAAGCACAAATAAATGAGTATTTGTGCATTTATTTCCTTATTTATGTGTAATTATATATTTTTCCACGTTTATTTATTTTTTCATTTATTTATTTATACAATCATTTATTTCCACTTTTATTTATTTCCACATTTATTCATGTATATATGTATTTATTCCTACATTTATTTATTTTCACATTTATTTATTTCTACATTTATTTATTTATGTATTTCTGTGTCTGTATGCTAATGAGTGGGGCGTGTTTCACCTCAGACATTAGCAATCAATCTCAGAGCGGCGGTGCTGAAGCTTTGAGGCCACAGTGACACCTTGTGGTGTGACCAAACGAAACGAGTTTGGCTAAGTTGCATAGAGAAGGCAATCTAGTCATTAAATATCACCCTAACTGTATGTAGATAGGGTTACCACACATAGCCTACATATACTTTATTAGGGACATGGCCGTAAAACATTATCCGGTGGAGATTTCTAAAATGTCTTGGCGCACATGAACAGAAA
>NW_026634043.1:0-34985 GCF_024868665.1 Triplophysa rosa
TATTTGGCGTGCTGTCCGGGGAGAGGGCTCCGAGCTCGTTCGTTCTTCCGAGCTCAGAGCACCCCCCCCCCTGTCCGGGGTGAGGGCTCCGAATCCGGCATTAGCCCGAACCCGGAACACTCCCCCCAAGAGATGCAACTAGTGCACGACAGCAGCCAGAGATATGCGCACGCACCCCCCAAAACGAGGCTGGTATGGGCTGCTGATGACCTGGCCTTGCTTGGTACGAAAGCCGTTGTTGCCGAGTCTGGAAGAGAGTCCAGTTGTTATTGAACTTCTAGATCCGCCTACTTTTCATCACTAATAGAAGAAAACCAGCACAACCCTAGGTTTTTATTTAACACGGTGGCTAAATTAACAAAAAATAAATCGTCAGTGACTTCTGATCCTGTATATCAGCATAGCAGTGATGAATTTATGAACTACTTCACATATAAAATCCAAGATATTAGAGAAAAAATTATAACAATGCAATCAGAAGTGAAACCCACTGAACAAACTAACTACAGCGCCCTTAAGGAGAAAATGCAATTATTTTATACCGTAGATCACGATGAGCTGTCTAAAATCATTAGATCATCTAAATCAACAACATGCATGCTAGACCCTATACCTACAAATCTACTGAAAGAGATGCTCCCAGAAATTATAGATCCTCTTCTTGGTATTATTAACTCATCTCTGACATTAGGACATGTGCCTAAAGCATATAAGGTGGCTGTTATAAGGCCCCTTGTCAAAAAACCCCAACTCGACCCTAGAGAACTAAGGAACTACAGGCCTATATCGAATCTACCTTTCATATCTAAAGTTCTGGAAAAAGTAGTTTCAACTCAATTATGCTCCTTCCTCCAAAGGAATGACATCAATGAAGAATTCCAGTCTGGATTTAGAGCATGTCACAGTACAGAGACTGCTTTGATTTGTCATCGAGTTACAGAAATGTATCTGAACATGTATCTAGTGTCTCATGTGTCAGGTCCCGGGTCTGAGCACCTGCTTATTTTTGTCTTGTTTATGTTTCTTCCCGCCGAGCACATGGGACAAACCTTTTTTGACAGTTCTACACGTGCTCGGTCTCTACTTTTGGTTGCCCGCGCCCCCTTGTTATCCACTCATCACCGCACACCAGTTTCTACTTCTGCTAATCACACCCCACCGGTTTCCACTCTCGCTAATCTCCTCTCTCCCTTCTTATTCTCAAGAATTCCTAGGTTGTCGTCAGTCCGTTAGTTTTTCTAGTTCGCCTGCCTTCTGGTCGTGTATTCTTCTAGTCGAGTCTTGTCTTGTCCAGTTTGATTCGTGGCTAACTTGTGCTGTCTGTCTAGGCTCCAGTCTCTTGTGCACCCTGCTTGGTGTCCCCATTCTCACGCAGATCGTTGCGCTGGTGGCCTTGGGTTCCCTGCTGGTTAGCGACTGAAGGATCTTCACCCTTTGAGGATCTATCCCCTCCGGGGTTGTTCGAGTGGATTTACCAGATTCTTCCTCCGGGGTTGTTCGAGTGGATTTACCAGATTCTTCCTCCGGGGTTGTTCGAGAGGATTTGCCAGAATCTTCCTCCGGGGTTGTTCAAGTGGATTTACCAGATTCCCCTACTGGGGTGGTTCAAGTGGATTTACCAGATTCTTCCTCCGGGGTTGTTCAAACGGATTTACCAGATTCTCCCTTCGGGGTAGTTCCAGCGGATTACCAGTTCCCCACCACTGGGGCTTGTGTGCTGAACTTTTCGTGACTCTCTCCGTGAGTTAGGCCCTACAGCCTCACCCAGACTTTTTGTGTTTTCCTTGCCATTTCCCCGGCCGAGCGCTCGAGCCCATTTCCCAGTTGATTTCTGTTTGCTGTACCCTGTCATAAGATTCTGTTGATCTGCCATTAAAGCTGTTTGTGACCCTGCATTTGACTCCCGTCCTTCTGGCGTGACAATTGGTGTCTGTATTGGTGCTGCTAGACCTTAGTGCTGCATTCGACACCATTGACCACACCACACTCCTACATAGACTCGAAAATTACGTCGGCATTAAAGGAATAGCTTTGAAATGTTTTAAATCTTATTTATCCGACCGTTTTCAATTTGTAGCAATAAACAATGAGGTGTCGCACAAATCGCAAGTCCAGTACGGTGTACCACAGGGCTCAGTCTTAGGGCCTCTGCTCTTCACACTATACATGCTACTTCTAGGAGATATAATAAAGCGACACGGAGTTAGCTTTCACTGTTATGCTGATGATACTTAACTTTATATTTCCTCGAAGCCTCATGAAACACAGCAGTTCCATCGAATAATGGAATGCATTGTAGGGTATGGTCAGATCAAAGTTTACCATCTGTGATCGTAAAACACAGTAACCTCTCAGCAGGACTACGACCAGGCACCAACAAGTCTGGCCAAATGTCCTATTCTCAACACCTTCATCACTGACCAGGACAGATTCGGATACTCTCCCCTAGACTTCAAAGGAGGTTCTTGGGGGAGGACAGGACTGCTCACCAAAGTGAGAAAAGACATGTGGCCCCCAGGGACTGAGAGCCTCAAATTCTTCCAAAAGAATGTCTCCTTCTCTTTCCTTAACCACAAAAGATTGTTTTAAAGTGTATACACATGAATCTCCACATTGTATGCTTGTCTCTATGTTATTCTCCTTCACCTATAACCTCAAAGGCATATGTGCTTAGTGGTATTCTGTGTATATTTACATTCTTGTCCAAACTACAGGTCAATGTAATTGTAATCCCTTCATGTTTCATATTTACGTGTTTCCCTTTTCATGTCTTAGAATATGGTGTGTATTTTATACCATACTCATTTTATTCTATTCTAAGTCTATTCCTGCTCCAAACTCCTAGGCAACCATAAATGCAAATGAGTTAGCGTGCCGGACAAAGAGACATGTTTTCGCGTCCCAAAACTATCTCATCACATTGGATCGCCCACCTTGGAGGGGTGTGATGCCCTCTGTGTTAAAACATCTGAACACGCAGGAAAGCTCGCTCTTTTGTGTATGTTCGTTCGCTTGTGTGCGTTCACGCTCGTGCGCGTTCGCTCGCTCATATTCTTTCAACCTCTCGAGACCTGCCTCTCCTCAGAGACAGTTTCTTCAGGCAGTTTTGCTTCAGCTAAATCAACGGACTCACGGCTTGCTCTGAACACATCAGGACCCTTTGATACACGTGCGCCAGCACGTGTCCCGAGAAACAAAGAAGCCAATGCAAGTATCTGAACTATTGCTAACCAGTTGCATATAAGCTTTGCCCCTTTTAAATAAGGAGATTTGTCCTCGATGGTTCGTGCAGATGTGAATAGCTGATTTAATACTGCCACTCTTTACTTTGTCTATTTCTTTGATTCTTTACAGCTTTTACGTTGTATGTTTGTTTGTTAGTGTTTGGTCTTTGTTAGTAGTTGGTTTTAGTTCCCCCGTAGTGTAGATAAATAAACCGCATGTGTATCCACGCTCAAATTGTTTCTGTGTTTATTTATCACATATCAAGGTGACTTAAACTGCTTGATTTCGTTAAGATTTCTGAAGTGGTACTGTACTACAGTAAGAATATTGTTTTTCCAAGGCCAGGAAAGTAATATGTCTTAGAGTTTATATATGATCTGCTGATCACTCGCGGGACGAGTGTATTTAGTTTGTCGCTGTTATTAGCTCTGCTGCATCAGGTAAAGTGTATAAAATAATTAATGGTTAATCACCATTAATTATTTGTAGGTTACTGTGTTTAAACTCATAGTTTCCTCGAAATACACTACACATAGTCGATATAAAAAAGTGGATCAGTAAGAACTTTTTAATACTGAACTCGGACAAAACAGAAGTGTTACTTATTGGACCGAAAACTGCTATACGTAACAACCAAGAATACTGCTTAACTATTGATGGATGTTCCATAAAACCCTCGTCGTCAGCAAAGAATCTCGGCGTTCTATTTGATAGTAATCTATCATTTGAGAGCCACGTCGCCAACACCTGTAAAATTGTGTTTTTCCATCTTAAGAATATATCATCTTGGTTACGGAGAACTGTGGCTCGACAGTATCACCAACCAGCCCCGCCCCCCCTTGCGAGACGGGTGCGTCGAGAAAGAGGACCTTCTCGGTGTTACTCATCTGCGCAAGGTTCGCCCAGATGAGTTTCTCATGGACCATAAGTGTGGACATCGTCCGACCCAGGGCCCGCGTGGTCACCTTGGTCGCCCGTAGAGCGAGGTCGGTGGCGGCACGGAGTTCCTGCATAAGCGCTGGGTTCGTCTTACCCTCGTGGAGCTCTCTCAACACCCTGGCCTGGCAGGAGCCATAGCGTGGAGAGAGGAGGCAGCTTGGTCCGCCGCAATGTAAGCTCTCGACACCAGAGATGGGACGGGAGTCTAGGTCGAGCCCCCCCAGGTGGCCGCAGCCTACGGGCACGAGTGCACCGCGGCGGCACCACCTGGGGGACATCGACGTATCCTCTAGCTGTCTCAACCTCGAGGGAAGAGAGGGTGACAGAACTTTGTTTGACGTGAAACGTGCCGGAAAGGGGGCGTTCCAGGTCTTACTAAGTTCCTCATGCACTTCCGGTAAACACGGCACTGGGGGCGAGACGCCATGTAGCCAGCCGCGAGCGCTGGGAGAGGCAGTGCGGGTACTGCAACCCAACACTCACGGCGGCCCGGGAAAGCATGGCTGACATTTCGACGTCCGCTTCTTCCTGGGCTCGACCCCCCAAGGGAGGGAGCCCGAGGAATCGTCGGAGTCAGATGGCAGTACGTCACCCCCCGATGCTGCAAGAGACTTCTCATCATCACGCATTGTGTCCGAATACATGATTGAGGAATAAGACGGTGGGACCGTCTCCTGGGGAACGGTCAGACGAGCGAGACGAGGTGCGAACGGTCCGTGAGCCAGTGGCTGGCGGATTATCGCTCACAGTAATCCTCATATCACCCTCGCTGCTTGCCGTAGCGGACGGCAGGGCCGTAGTCCTGCCGCCACGGAACGGGGAGCAAACGAGGTGGTGGCCCGTGGGAACACAACCACCCGTGACGCAACGTCTGAATCGTCACTGCCCGCAGTGCGGGCAGGACGTATCCACGTCTGCCCCAGCGTACTGGAAGCAGGCATTGTGTCCATCCCCCTCCTCGATGAGTGTGTTGCACCCATGAGAACAGTGGGACAAGCCATGCTGGAGAAATTTAGCTCTTTTAGAAAGGAAATTTGCTCGAACACCTCCGGAACTGCCGAGACGCCCAGGGGAGAGTCACTGCAGGAAGGGACCGTCCGCTGCACCACGTCGTAGATTCCAGCAGAAAAATGATCACCAAAGATCGTAGAGAAGCTCATCAGATGCGTAGGCTCTGAAGAACAAAGGGTGAATGAATGAGCACGCCGGCTTCCCTCTTATACCCGGACATCCGGGGAGGAGTCCGGCATGCAAATTTCATTCACCAATTTTCATTGGCCTTTTCTAAATACTCAGAAGATGATAGGTTCTCAAGACAAACCCCAATCTGTCGGTTCGACACAACGTCGAGAGACCGACAGAAAGGGAACTAAACTACGTTATATGCTGTCACTGTCAGATGCAGAGAAGTTAATTCATGCATTCATGACATCAAGACTAGATTACTGTAATGCACTGTTAGGTGGTTGCCCTGCAGGCTTATTACAAAAACTCCAACTGGTCCAAAACGCGGCAGCTCGAGTTCTTACATGTACAAAAAAAGTATGAACATATTAGCCCGGTTCTGTCAACCTTGCACTGGTTACCTATAAAGCATCGCGTTAACTTTAAAATCTTGCTTATTACCTATAAAGCCTTACATGGTTTAGCTCCTCAGTACTTGAATGAACTCCTTTTGTATTACAGTCCTTCACGTGCATTACGCTCTCAGGCGTCCTGTCAGTTGGTAATACCTAGAATTTCAAAATCAAGTGCAGGTGGTAGATCCTTTTCCTATCTAGCGCCTAAACTTTGGAATAGTCTTCCCTGCACTGTCCGGGAGGCAGACACACTCTGTCAGTTTAAATCTAGACTAAAGACGCATCTTTTTAATCTTGCATACACTACTCTTCCATAATATAAATCTTCTGAGGGTTTAGGCTGCATTAGTTAGATCAACCGGAACCAAAAAGACAACTGATGTACTTGTTGCATCAAAGAGTGCAGAACAGTACTCTACTCTCAGCCAGTCTTGTCTCATTGTTCCAAGGTTACCACGGCGAGCAGGATGCAGTTCATGCCCAGACCTGATGGTAGAGCGGAGAATGGAAAGCGGCGACCTGACAAGAGCTGAGATGATAGAGCTGGACGCGGTCAGGCGAGGGGGTAGCGCTTCCCAGTGTTCATTATGGTGCCGGGCAGCTATCTCACCCCTAGAGTAGCAAAGGCCACTCCATCAGGGAACTGAGGTTACATACGTAACCAAGACGATTTCTTTCATCACTCTGGTGTTTGTTGACCTGTGTGTGTGTGTGATTTCTTTCATCGCTCTGGTGTTTGTTGACCTGTGTGTGTGATTTCTTACATCACTCTGGTGTTTGTTGACCTGTGTGTGTGTGATTTCTTTCATCACTCTAGTGTTTGTTGACCTGTGTGTGTGTGATTTCTTACATCACTCTGGTGTTTGTTGACCTGTGTGTGTGTGATTTCTTTCATCACTCTGGTGTTTGTTGACCTGTGTGTGTGTGATTTCTTTCATCACTCTGGTGTTTGTTGACCTGTGTGTGTGTGATTTCTTACATCACTCTGGTGTTTGTTGACCTGTGTGGCGTGTGTCACGTCAGGCAGATTCTTCATGTGTGTGTAGTCTGATTTGCCTTTCTCAGATTGAAACTTCTCTTTATATGCTTTCTACAAAAACACAAGATTTACACAATGACTAACACAAACACAGCCAGCACATGTTGTTGTTGTTGTGTATGTGTAATGTACACTTACATCGCTCTGATGTTTAGACACTTCTTTAGCAAACACCGTCTCAATGGTTTCAGGCATCTGAGTGTACAGACACAATTGTGTTTCCACTTTCCCTGCGTTTGTGTAACTCTTCTGTCATTCAAACACACATGAAACTTGTGTCATCAGCAGAATCAACACATATGAAATGTAACGGATGAATATTTACTCAAAAATCCACTTTTTTTGTTGGTGGAATTTGTTGGTGTAAATCTTCCACGTGAAGTTTGCACATGAGGTCACATTGAGATCCTTAGAATCATATATAGAGTCTTATAAATAAAGATAGTAGAAGAAAAGTTTATCAATAAACCTTTATTAGGTACTTCTGGAGTTACACACAAGCAAACATTAAAATGAGAACACAAAAAGTGCTTCGTAAATTTCATATTCATGACTTTATTCCTAATTTTTAACTCAATGATTTTTAACTGAATTATCAACACATTTACACATCCAAAATAACCCATGATGTGTACACATCTGATCAATGTTAGTGTATGTGTGTTTACCTGACTGTAGAGTTGTGTCAGTTCTTTGGCGTGTTGTGTTTCAGTAGTTTGGGGCAGTTGTGAGTACAGGCAGTTCTCCATAATCTTTTTTCCTTCTTCTTTGTATTTTATCTACACATAAACATTAGTTCCATACGATGAATAAAAACACATGAGAGAAAACTGAGAGTCTTGATGATGATCACCTGACTGATGAGCGGCGTGACGTCTTTCACAAACTGTGTGTGAAGTGTTTCAGGCAGCTGTGAGTGCAGACAGTCTGATAATTCCTCCTNAACTGTGTGTGAAGTGTTTCAGGCAGCTGTGAGTGCAGACAGTCTGATAATTCCTCCTGACCCTCTCTCCTGTACTCATTCTACACAACACACAACTCAAGACTGGGAATAAAGCACAGAAGATTACAACAATCACATTTCTTACAACGCACACACACATACTTCACTCTGGAGTTGTGTCATCTGTTTGGCAAACTTCATCTCTTGTGTGTCTGTCAGCTGTGAGTAAACACTTTTACAAATCTCTTGTTTGACCTTCTGCTTGTATTTATTCTGAAATAAACAAATCACACAGTGAGAAGTTCTGAGAACACAACACAACACACGCGCACACACACGCGCACACACACGCGCACACACACGCGCACACACACACACACACACACACACACACACACACACACACACACACACACACACACACACACCTGACTCAGCTGTTCAGAGATGTTTTTGTTGTGTTGAGTTTGTGTTGTCTCGGGCAGTCGAGCGTACAGACTGTCTGAAATCTCTTTCTTCGCTTGCTCTTTATATTTAGTCTGAAATCACAGTAAATGTTGATTTATATGATGTGTTTATCATGACACATGTGACACACACACACACACACACACACACACACACACCTCACTCAGAAGTTGTGTGATCTCTCGTGCATGTTGTGTTTCCAGCGTTTCGGGCAGCAGAGAATATAAAGCGCTGGTCATCTGCTTCTTACCTGCAGCTTTATAGTTCACCTGAAACACACAAACACACGACGCATGACTGTGAGAGAGCTCTGATGTGTGTTTGTGAATGTGTGTCACTCACATCACTCTGCAGTTCAGTCATTGTCTTGACAAACTGTGTGTCTGTCGTCTCGGCCAGTTGAGAATAAACACTCGTCCTCAGTGTTTTTCTGCCCTCCTCTCTGTATTTATTCTGAGGAATATGAGACAACACATCAGGTGTCACTGTTGACATGTGATTTTGTGTGCATGATTTGTGTTGTTGTAATACTGTACATCACTCTGAAGCTCTGACACTTTAGCAGTGAATTCAGTCTGAGGTGTTTGTGTCAGCTGTGAGTAAACACTGGACGACAGATCCGTCTTTCCTTCTTTATATTTGATCTGATGAAGAGACGAGAGTGATGTCATCAATCAGGTGCTCAATGAATCATTATTGATTATTAGTGATATTACAGATTTCTGAGGTTAAAGAGAAAGCAATGCTTCCATTCAGCTGGTGATCTTGTGAAGACGTCACCTGGCTCTGTATGACTGAAGCATCTCGGGCGTGTTGTGTGTCTTTGGTTTCCGGCAGTGTGTGATACAAAGCCGTGCTCATCTCCTTCTTACCTGACGCTTGATATTTCATCTAAAACATTCAAGCGATAAACGTGAAGAAATCAGATCGATTGACATCTGAATCTACATGGTCTGAAACACTTGATCTAAACAGCATCATTTTCAGATGGAATTGAGCAAAAGCACATTTGGTTTTGGAGTAGCTTCTGTAAGATGTGTGTTTTAGTTTAGTAAGAGTTCTCTGTGGCTCTGACAGACAGAATATGACGTGTTCTCAGATAAATAAAAACTGATGAACTTCAAGACTTTGTGGCACTGAGACTGAAGAAATGAAATAAGTGTGTGTGTAGATCACCTGACTGATGAGCGGCGTGACGTCTTTCACAAACTGTGTGTGAAGTGTTTCAGGCAGCTGTGAGTGCAGACAGTCTGATAATTCCTCCTGACCCTCTCTCCTGTACTCATTCTACACAACACACAACACACAACACACAACACACGGCTAATGAATAACACATGAAGACATTTATCCTCACACTGAAAATGAACACATTCCTCCAAGCGTTGTTCACAGAGAAGCAGACGTGACAATATTTACTAGAAGCGTAGTGAGCATCACCTCACTCAGTAGTGCACACTGTTGTTTGGCGTGTTGTGTGTCTGGAGTGTCGGGCATCACAGAGTAAAGAGAAGATGAGACGTTTCTCCTCCCGTCCTCTTTATATCTGACCTGAAATCACAACGTCATCTCTTATCACACAAACACCAGTCGCTGTGCAATAACATCACGTACTGTGTGAACTCATCATGTTCTTGTGGTTATGATTGTTTTGACTCATTCCTGTTGTTTTTGTCTTGTGTGTTTCACAGTGTGTTTACTGTAAAGCTAAAAAGAACAACAGAAATGTTTTACTCATGGACTGTGCACGATGTACAGAAGGTCATGAATTCACAGACAGATGATCAGATGTACCTGACTGTAAAGATCAGACTTTTCTCTGGCCATCTGAGTCTCTGGTGTATCAGTCAGTCGGGAATAAAGCGATGAGGAATCTTCTTTCTGATGTCTCTCTTTATACTTCACCTACAGTAACACAACAGAAAAACACACGCGTGTGACATTTAGGGCTCTATTTTAACGATCTAAGCGCATGGTCTAAAGCGCAGGGCGCAAGTGCACTCAGGGCGTGTCCAAATCCACTTTTGCTAGTTTAATGATGGGAAAAACGGTCATCGCGCCGGGCGCATGGTCTATACGGGTTGTCCCTATTCTCTTAATGAGTCATGGGTGTGTTTTGGGCAAAACGTGCAGTAAACCAATCAGAGTCTCATCTCCCGTTCCCTTTAAGAGCCAGTTGTGTTCACACCATGGCGGATTCGCTATTTACGCGGTGGAATTTGCAAGAGCAAAGACTGGGCTCTACAGGACAAGCCAAATGTTTTATCTTGATGTACACAATAATAATCTTTTACATTGTAATGTCATGGTCCTGCCTCCTTGTTCATGATTTTCTAGTCTAGTGGCAGGATCCTGACAGATCCCTTGTGTCTAGTGTGAGAAAGACATGGCATTGTTTGTATTACACATGCCATGCACTTTCTCGTGTCTCGTCTTTGGCCCCACCCCTCTCGTTCCTTGTACAGCTTTCCTCCTGTGTCTCATTACCCACACCTGCCCATTGTTATCCTCCCTTGTTAGTTTCCCCTATATTATGCCCTCGTGTTCATTGTCCTTTGCTCGTTTGTTGTGCTTAGCCGTTTGTAAAAGTCACCGTGTTTGCTCGTGTTCCTGCTTCCTTGCCTTGTCTGTGGATTATACGTTTGTGAGTTACCTTGCCCTGCCCTTGTTACCCTTAAGTGTTTTCGTAAGACGTTGTGTCATTGTTTTTTCAGTTAGTTTAGTTGTTTATCCTGTCCTTACGTTTTGCCCCCACGTGGGAAGTCCTTGTTTTGTGTAGATACTCTTAGTTTAGTTTTCCCCCCATCGAGGGTGTTTTGTTTTTGTTAATAAAATCTTTGTTAACCCCTTCCCTGCTGCTCGCAATTGGGTTCTTCCCCACATAACCCTGACAGAACAAACGAGCCACAACTGAACCCAGCGGGCACATGGAGTCGGACGAGGCATTTAGGAGCCGCCAGGCCCACGTCCTGTTCAGCTTCAGGCAAAGAGGGACGTTCCTTAAGGACTTTGCCATGGACTTGCTCTCTACAGCGCGCTCCTCTGGGTTCAACGAGGCAGAACTCAAAGTGATCTTTAATAGCTGCCTCGATGAACCCCTAGGACCCGCTGAGATGCGCCGGCTGAAACCTCTGGGTTTCGTGGACCATCTCCAGACCTTGTTGGATCGAGAGCGGGCCAGGGAACCGTCCATGGCGAATTCCTCCACGAGGCTGGCAACCATCCCCGAGGGTCACGCCCTACAGATCGGGGTTGTAGGCATCACAGCACCATCTGCCTCAAGCTCCACAGTCCCTGGTCCTCCTGCCAGCCTCCGTGGCAAGAGGGGAGGAGAACTTCTTGGGGGACGTCTTTGGACTCCTCCAGCACGGAGCTTCCTATGCCCCCGCCGCTCCTTCGCAGTAGGCCACCAGCCCGGTGGTTCGGCCTAAGAAGAAGAAGCCGAGAAAAGGGGCGCTGACAGCGCAAGCCTCCAGTCCTGTCCAGCCGGCGTCCAGTCCGGTGCAGCCGGAGTCCAGTCCTGTCCAGCCGGTATCCAGTCCGGCTCAGCAGTCGGCCATCCAGCCGACGTACAGTCCGGTGCAGCCGGCGTCCAGTCTTGCCCCATGTCCCAACCCATTTGGACTGCCCCCCATGAATTTAGTTTTCCCCCCAGCGAGGGTGTTTTGCTTTTGTTAATAAAATCTTTGTTAACCCCTTCCCTGCTGCTCGCAATTGGGTTCTTCCCCACATAACCTTGACATGTAATCCATTTATTTTTAATATTTGGCATGTTTGTGTGCTGCTGTGCGTCCCTCTGTGTGTAATAATCAGAATGTACACGCGTTTTGCACCCGCCTATAGGCGCACTTACTAACGCGCTCTTTAAATAACCAAAAACATATTGCGCCATTGACTTTAGAGCAGGTTTGAGTTGGTCTATGGCGCAGTCTATTTTCAGTTCCTCAAAATATTAACGTGTCAACAATGCACCTGAACACACCTCTTTTTAAGACCAGCATGCCCATGGGCGCAAATGCATTTGCTATTTAAACAAAGCGGTGCAGGACGGGAAAATGAGAACTGCGTCGGGCTGAAACTAGCAAAAACACTTGCGCCGAGTGTACGATAAGGCCCTTAAACTTTATTTGATCTCAGTTCAATCTGGAGACTCTGGAAATGTGTCAAATAGAGAAACAAACATGAATGCGTGTGTGTGTGACAGATACCTGACTCTGGAGCTGTGAAGCTTCTTTAGCGTGTTGAGTTTCTAAAGTTTCAGGCAGCTGATGGTACAGAGATCTGCTCATCTGATCTTTAACACCTGATTTATATTTCACCTGAATCATCAGATTCAAACAAACATCATCACACGCGACTGTCAGATGAGTGTGTGTAATGTGTGATGATGTGTAACTCACAACGCTCTGAAGTTCAGTCACCGTCTTCACAAACTCAATCTCTGGAGTTTCAGGCAGATGTGAATAACCACAAGAGCTGATGTTCTTCTGACTGTCTCTCTTATATTTCACCTGAAACCCAACAACACAACTCTTCACCCGCGGTGCTGATGCCGTGTGTGTGTGTGTTTCATGTGGTATTATTGATACCTGACTGTGAAGTGTGTTAAGATCTTTGGCTCGCTGTATCTCTGGTGTGTTTGGCATGTGAGAATATAAAGATGAAGGCAAATCTTTCTTCACAGTCTCTCTGTACTTCAGCTGAGAGAGAAACACATGCATCAGCTCTCATGTCAATCTGATCTCAGGTCAGTGTTGATGGATGTCTGATGTCTTACCTCACTCTGTATCTCGCCGGCGTGTTTAGCGCGTTCAGTGTCTCGTGTCTCGGGCAGATGAGCATAAAGAGACACGTCTTTTCCCTGATTCTCTTTATATTTAACCTAAACACACATCATGTGAAAACACACATATAGAGAGATTTTTACTCAAATTTTAAATGTTTTTACAGTCCTCCCCTACAAACAATAAAAGTCACTGACTGCTGTCACTTCACACACATACACACACACAGACTCACGTGACTCTGCAGCTCGTACGTGTGTTTAGCGTGTTGAGTTTGAAGTGTCTCTGGCATCAGACTGTATAAATTACTCTCCGCCTCCTTCTTACCGGCCTGTTTGTACTGAAGCTGAAATCAAACACAAACCTCTTCATCTGTATATAAACACGTTCACTCATTTAACTCTCATTACACAGACAGACAGACAGACAGGCAGACAGAGTAAAGTGAGAGAGAGAAACACAAGTGAGACCTCGCTCTGGATGTCACTCATGTGTTTGGCCAGATGTGTTTCTGAGGTCTCAGGCATCAGTGAATATAAAGTCTTCTGATCAGCTTTCTGTTTGTATCTGACCTGAGATCAGAACATCATCATTAATAACTGTGATGAACATGAGTGACGTGTGCAACATGTGTAACGTGTTCTACCTCTCTGTGTGTGTCAGAAATGGGTTGTTGTGTTTGCGTGTGCGATGTATCAGCCAGTTGTGTGAAGAGAGGTCTGGACAAACTCTGCTTTCCCTCCTGCTTATATTTCACCTGCAGCACACAAAATAGCACTGTGTTAAAAAACAACAGAACATATAAAGACAAATGAAGAAGTGTGATGTTTGAATGACCTCACTGATGATGTCAGTAACGTGTTTAGCGTGTTGTGTGTCCAGCGTCTCTGACAGGGTGGAATACAGCGTGTTGTTTGCGTTCTCAGACTTCTTATATTGCACCTGAATGATAAAACACACGCAGTTAATTCACAGATTCACTGACATTTTAACTCAAAAGAACAATAAACAGCACAGTATGATCCATCGATCTCTGTATTACGTCATGAATTAAAATCAAAACTCATTCTTTTTTTTTAAACTTCAAGAGTGAATTCATGATTAATGTTGTGTGTTTTTACGATGATTTGTGTTTTGTTCACCTCGCTCTGAAGTTCAGTGACGGATCTCACAAACTGAGTCTCCGGTGTCTCTGGCATCTGTGAATAAACGCTGGACGAGAGACTTTTCTTTCCTTCCTCACGATACTCGATCTGAAAAAAAAAAACACCAGAACAACATACAGTACGCAAGAAATCTACACAATGCTGCTGTTGTGAAAGAATGTGAGTCTTCACCTCGCTGATAACATGTTGGACGTCCTGAAGAAACTTCATCTCAACTGAATCTGGAACCGCAGTGAAGGTGGAACCAGAGAAATCGCCCTTCCTCACACCTTTATATGACATCTGTGTGAACATACATCAGGGTTATTATAGTTTTTAAAAAATTACTAGTTTTTATTTTTATTTATTTTTTTAAAATCATTACTTTTAGTTTTTATCTAGTTTTTGTCATGGTTCTGCCTCTTCTTGTCATGTCTTTCTTGGTCTTGTGGCAGAACCATGGCAGAGCCTCTTGTTTTGTGTGGAGAGAAACATATTATTGTCGGTCACGACATAATGTGCGTTCTCTCCGGTCTCGTCTATGGCCCCGCCCCTCTTGTTTAGCTTCCCGCCTGTGTTTCATTACCCACACCTGCTCATTGTTTTCTCTCTTGTTAGTTACCCTATATTATGCCCTTGTGTCTTCAGTCCTGTGCTCGTTCGTTTTGTACCATTTGCTTTGTTGCTTGTGACCTTGTCTTATGTTTGCTGATACTTACCATTTGGATTACCTTGTCTTGATGCCGTGTCTCCCTATTTCTGTCTTTGGTTGTGTGCGTGTAAGTTTAGTTATCCTGTTCCCTTGTTTTTTGCCCCCTCGTGGGAAGTCTTGTTTTTGAAGTTTGTATGGTTTAGTTTGCGTTTTACCCCTTTGTGTGTTTATTATTAAAGTTTATGTTCCATCGCTACCGCTGCCTGCAATTGGGTTCTTCCCCAAACACATCCCTGACATAACGAAAGAGCCAATACTAAACCCAGCAGGCAGCTATGGACGGTGCAACCACTTCCCGGTGGCCTTGCACCTCCAACCCCGAATGGTGGAAGGCATTCCGGAGCGGGAGGAGATGGTTTATCAGCCGTTCCCGCAGTTGGTGGAATGGCTGCAGCTTTGAGAGGAGCTAGCTAAAGGCTCCTCTCCCAGTTGCCATCCAGTCTCCTCTCGTTCCGGTCTGGTGTCCATCCCGGAGCACTGCGCCCTGGGCACCTTCCGCCTCACCCCCTGGAGCCTCTCCACCACCAGCTAGCCTCCGTGGCAGGCGTGGACGGAGAGAGTCGGGGACTCCTCGTCAGACTCCTCCATCACGGAACCAGCAGGTTCCCCCATTGCTTCTCTACAGCAGGCCACACGTCCAGTGGGCCGGTCTAAGAAGAAGAAGCCGAGGAGGGGGTTGCGGAGTCCTACCCAACAGCTGACGTCCAGCCCTGCCCAGCCGCAGACGTCCAAGTCCTGTCCCGCAGTCTAGCCGACGTCCGGTCCTGCCCAGCCGCAGACGTCCAGTCCTGTCCCGCGGTCGGCAGTCCAGCCCTGCCCAGCCGATGATTCAGCCAGCGATTCAGCCCTTCTTGTAATGTCTTTCTTGGTCTTGTGGCAGAACCATGGCAGAGCCTCATGTTTTGTGTGGAGAGAAACATATTATTGTCGGTCACGACATAATGTGCGTTCTCCCCGGTCTCATCTATGGCCCTGCCCCTCTCGTTCTCTCATTTAGCTACCCGCCTGTGTTTCATTACCCACACCTGCTCATTGTTTTCTCTCTTGTTAGTTACCCTATATTATGCCCTTGTGTCTTCAGTCCTGTGCTCGTTAGATTTGTACCATTTGCTTTGTTGCTTGTGACCTTGTCTTATGTTTGCTGATACTTACCATTTGGCCTACCTTGTCTTGATGCCGTGTCTCCCTATTTCTGTCTTTGGTTGTGTGCGTGTAAGTTTAGTTATCCTGTTCCCTTGCTTTTTGCCCCCTCGTGGGAAGTCTTGTTTTTGAAGTTTGTATGGTTTAGTTTGCGTTTTACCCCTGTGGCGAGAGGGGGCGTGGTTTAGCGAGGTCTGCAGCGGGAGAGAGAGCCGGGAGACGAGCGGTGAGTAAGTGGAGCAAGTGCAAACAATCAACACCTGTGTCTCGTTCCAGTAATGGCGCGGAAAGACAGGATATAAGGACCAAACGCCACACACACGAGGAGAGAGAGGCGGACTCTTTCCCTGTGGAAATCACTAGGAGGACTTTGCTTCATTCTTGCTTGCTCTAAGCGTGCTGAAGGAGTAGCCGCTTGTGTTTTGTGTTTGTTAGATTGTATACCTCTGTTGTTAATTGAGAATAAAAGCCTGTGTCAGTCCAGCCAACCCCGTCCTCTTCCTTCCCGACTACTGAACTCGTTACACTGGTGCCGAAACCCGGGAAGGAAACAGGAGGGCCACCGCCATCATCAGGCACGCCGTTTGCGGAAGTCATCTCGTCCCTCGCGGTCCTCCATCGCGAGCAACATCAGGCGTTGCTGGATCTATGGACTGACCAGGAGCGCCCCTTCCAGGTGATCCTCCAGGCCCAGCAGGAGGACCGCGAGAGGTTCCGGAGCTGGATGGACCAGGGGGTTCGGGCAGAAACGGCCGCGCCACCAACGCATGCCACGCTCCTGCCGTTATCCAAGATGGGGCTGCAGGATGACCCTGAGGCGTTCCTCGAATTCTTTGAGAAGACTGCGGAGACCAGCGGCTGGCCACCGGAGGACTGGGCGATGCGCCTGCTGCCATTGCTGTCGGGGGAAGTGCAACTGGCTGCTCGGCCACTGCCTGTCCAGAACCTCCTGGTCTTCAACAACCCGAAGAAGGCCATCCTACAGAGGGTCGCCTTCGTGATGGCCCAACAGCTCCGAGACTCCTGCCACAAATGGCTGCTGGCTGGGGAAGGTGACGTCGACGATATCATCAACCGCGTGATGCTGGAGCAGTTCATCGCTCGGCCGAGTGGGTCCAGTGCCACTGTCCGACATCGCTGGACTCAGCCATACTTGCCGAAGACCAGATGGTGGTGTGCCCCGGGTTGGCGAACCACTTCCAGCTGTCTCTCTCTCCTCTTCGGAGGTCTTGTCTCCCTCTCCTTCTCTCTCTACTCGCCCTATCCCTCTGCCTAGGTCCCGTCCACCCGGGATCCAGAGCTCTGCCCAGGGGATTCCAGGACTCCACCGGGTCGACCCTCTCTCCGCGCCCTCCACGTGCTCCACTTCCCACTACCCGGATGGTGGGGACGCCTGGGCCGGCCTGCTGGCATTGCGGGGACCCGGACCATTTTGTCGATCGGTGTCCAGTGATGGAGGTGGGGACAATGATCCGGGTCCCCGACACCCCGCAGGCTGCCCCCGGTCAGAATGGCTGGTACCAAATACCTGTGAGTATAACCCGGCTCTGGTGGATTCAGGTTGTAACCAAACCTCTATCAATCAAAGCCTGGTTCGGCCCAGGGCATTGGCTAATAGCCGCATGGTACAGGTACGGTGTGTACACGGGGATGTGGTGAAGTATCCTTTAATGCCCGCCGTCATACAATTCATGGAACAAAAGCATAGAATAGAGGCACAGGGAGACAGCGCACTCGTGCAGGCTGGGGAGGCTGAACCGGGACCGCCGCCGGCGAATCTCGGAACACGATGACTTTCCCCTGGAACAGTCCCGGGATATTGCAATTATAAAAGACCGGTTGTATCGAGTGACCCAAGACGCTCAGACAAAGGAAGATACAACCCAGTTGTTAGTTCCACGGAACCGCCGGGAAATGCTTTTCCAGGCGGCACATTGTAATCCTATGGCGGGACATTTAGGACAGACAACGACACTGACCGATTCTTTTGGCCGGGCATTCACGAGAACGTGCGCAGGTGGTGCGCCTCGTGTCGTGAATGTCAGTTGGTAAACCCACCGGCCTCCCCAAAAGCGCCATTGCGCCCCTTACCGTTAATGCAGGTCCCCTTCGATAGAATTGGTATGGACCTCAACGGGCCATTAGAGCGATCAGCGAGAGGACATCGATATGCACTAGTCCTGGTGGATTATGCAACTCGATATCCCGAAGCCATCCCGCTCCACAGCATCTCTGCTAAGAGTGTTGCGGAGGCACTGTTTCGCGTAATTTCCCACGTGGGGATCCCCCGTGAGATCCTCACGGATCAAGGCACAGCATTCATGTCACGCAAGATACGCAAACTTTATGAATTATTGGGCATTAAATCGGTTCGGACCAGCGTTTTCCACCCTCAAACAGACGGCCTAGTTGAGCAGTTTAATCGCATGTTAAAAACCATGATTCGTTAGTTCGTTCACGAGGACGCCAAAAATTGGGATAAATGGTTGGAACCCCTCTTATTCACTGTGCGAGAGGTCCCCCAAGCCTCCACGGGGTTTTCCCCCGTTGAGCTTCTCTTTGGACGCCAGCCCCGAGGGGTTTTGGACATCCTGAGAGAGACTTGGGAGGACGGACCCTCCAACCGCAAAAACAAAATTCAACATGTCCTGGACCTGAGAACAAAACTCCATACACTGGGGCGTCAATCTATGGAGAATTTGGTACAGGCTCAGGACAAACAAAGCCGGATGTATAACAGGGGAACCAACTTACGGAAATTTACACCGGGAGAAAAAGTGCATGTATTACTCCCAACGTCGAGTTCCAAATTACTAGCGAAGTGGCAAGGACCGTTTAAGGTCACACGGCAAGTTGGAGATCTCGATTATGAGGTAATACGATCAGATAGGAGCGGGGCGCGTCTAATCTCCTTAAAAAATGGCAGGAGGCGGATTCAGTGATGCTGGCAACGGTAATCAGTGGAGAGGATGATCTGGGACCAGAAGCGAATACAAAGTCACAATCACTCGCTCTGGCTCCAGGGGGAGATCACCTCTCACCCTCCCAGCTCACTGACATGGCCAAGTTGCAGGCAGAATTTGCAGACGTGTTCTCACCCCTACCTGGTCGAACGAACCTCATTCAGCACCATATCGAGACGGCGCTGGGCGTAGTGGTTCGCAGCCGGCCCTATTGTTTACCTGAGCACAAGAAAAAATGTGGTTGAGACGGAATTAGCGGCAATGCTGTAAACGGGGGTAATAGAAGAATCCAACAGTGACTGGGCGAGCCCGATAGTTTTGGTCCCCAAAACGGACGGCTCAGTCAGGTTCTGTGTGGATTACCGCAAGGTGAATGCGGTATCAAAGTTCGACGCCTATCCAATGCTGCGGGTCGACGCATTGCTTGATCGGCTAGGCACGGCTCGTTTTTATTCGACACTGGACTTAACGAAAGGATATTGTCAGATCCCCTTATCGCCGGTATCTAAGGAAAAAACAGCCTTCACCACGCCGTTCGGATTACACCAATTCGTAACATGTCATGACTCTGTCTCACTTAGTCATGTTTTTCTTGGTCCTGTGACAGAGTCATGACAAAGCTTTTGGTTATGTGTGGAGAGAAACATATTGTTGTCCTTTTGACAATAATATGCGTTCTCTCCAGTGTCTTGTCATTGGCCCTGCCCCTCTCGTTTCATGTATTGCTTTCCTTCTGTGTCTAATGTTTCCCACCTGCCCTCGCTTGTTATCCCTCGTTTGTCCTCCCTATAAGATATCCTCATGTTTCTTTGTCCTGTGCTCGTGGATTGTATGTGCCTGTGAAGTGTACCTCGTCGTTTGCTGTGCCTAGTTAGTGACCTTGTCTTGTTTGCTTTTTTGGTTTTCCTTTCCCTGCCCCTGGACGTTGTGTCGTGAGTTTGTTTTGTTATTTTTCTAGTTTTGCCCCATCGTGGGAAGACTTTTGTTTGTATCCTTGTTTTGTTTCCGTTTTTTCCCCATTGTGGGTGTTTTGTTTTGAATTATTAAAGTCTTGTTTTGTTAACCCCTTCATGCCTGCCTGCGTTTGGGTTCTTCAACGCACCATTCGTGACAGTAACACTTCCGTTCGGGTTGTTCGGAGCGCCGGCCACCTTTCAGCGTCTCATGGAGCGTATCCTCCGACCCCATACGGCATATGCCGCTGCTTACCTAGATGATATTATCATTTACAGCAACGACTGGCAGCGGCATATCCAACATCTAAGGGCGGTCCTGGGAGCGCTGAGAGCGGCCAGTCTCACGGTTTTATACCGGTTTTAGTATTGTTTGAATCTATAGCGTAATATCATGGTAAACATTTACATACACCTTGTCAAATCTGTAAATGTTAAAAACCATCGCTTCTGATCACCATGTACTTGCTGTTGTTTGAAGCAGTATTTAATCGTATTAAAAAAAATCCCAAATTGGGCTCTGCCCCTTCCTACCTACTACCTTCGCCATCTCTGCCAGCACCATTACTTCGCTGCTGGGCCGGTTAGAAGTTAATAATTTGTCTGCCACCTATGGGTCATTAATAATCCAGCAATATCTGCTTATAACACGAGTCACTCCGTGTTCAAGTGCCGATTCAACACAATTTAAAATACGAGGTAGGTGCACATTTTAGTTAGTGTAGTTTTCGTTTTTTTTTTATTTCAGTTAAAGAGCAGGTTTCATGAATCTCATAAAATTGCCGGTATTGCAGTGTGTAACGTAGCTTTCCTTCAATTTTAACGATCTGCAAAGTCGTTAATACAAAAAGTCCATAATAAATTAAGATATTGGCTTCCAAAGGAAGGAGTCGACTCCGAACCGCCCAAACAAATCATTGTGCTAATCCGTGTTGTATATGTAGTACAGCTGTAGGTTTCCAGGTAAACAACGTATAACAGTGTTACAGTTTTAATAATCCAACACTTTTATATATTATATATTACTATTGTATACTGTTGTCGTTCTACATGTCGTAGTATTGTACAAACTGTATCCCTTTATTGTTTAGTCACGGTAGCACTTGCTAATGTGTCTCACATTATGGTTTTGTCAAGTGTGCAAAGTTTAGCTGTGGTCACGATCCCCTTCAAACAAAATGGTTTGCTTGTCATTATTTTAAAAACGGACTGCAGCACTATATCATTTTATTATGTAAAGGTGTGTGCATTATATTTGGAAGCTCTCGCTAACTTGCTCAGTTACTCCTCTCTGTATAATAAAAGTAATGATAAACTTTTGGATAGAGCTGTTGTTGTTCTCCTATGACGAAAAAAGATCAATAGAAAACAATAGTCTAAATGGTTTATGAAGATAGATGGAGTACTTGTGATATGGTAATACTGATGCCATTTTTATACACTTACAGCGTCTTTGTTTACAAAAACCTTCCTGAGATAAGAACTGTGGTAATGGGCGTTTCGTTTCTGACACGCAGTGTATGAAGAAAGACCAATCACAAGTGATTGGGCCAGTTGGCCAATCGGAGCACACTGGACTCGCGAGAGGGAGGAGCTTAGAGAATCTGAAAATTTGAACAGCTTCGGAGGAATCGTTTAGGGATCTTTGAGAAATGGATAGATACTAAATGCATATTCTAAGAAAATAGCACCGTTTTTTTTACCTTTGATACATTTGAACATGTCATTGGGGACTCTAATACAACATTAGGACACTTACAAAAACCTTTAAACCTGCTCTTTAACGAAAATGTTTTTTCACTAATAGTTTCAGTTTTCACGATAGTTTTCGTTACGATAATAACCCTGACATACATACATACAAAAGTACATCAGACGATGACATCATGACAGCCGGACACGTTCACGTAAACATACATCAGATGATGACATCATCACAGCCGGTCAGTTCACGTAAACATACATCAGACGATGACATCATGACAGCCGGTCAGTTCACGTAAACATACATCAGACGATGACATCATAGCCGGACACGTTCACGTAAACATACATCAGACGATGTCATCATGACAGCCGGTCAGTTCACGTAAACATACATCAGACGATGTCATCATGACAGCCGGACACGTTCATGTAGACATACATCAGACGACAACATCATCACAGCCGGTCAGTTCACGTAAACATACATCAGACGATGTCATCATGACAGCCGGTCAGTTCACGTAAACATACATCAGACGATGTCATCATGACAGCCGGACACGTTCACATAAACATACATCAGACGATGTCATCATGACAGCCGGACACGTTCATGTAGACATACATCAGACGATGACATCAACACAGCCGGACACGTTCACGTAAACATACATCAGACGATGACATACTGTACAGTGACAGATACCTCACTCTGGAGCTGTGAAGCTTCTTTAGCGTGTTGAGTTTCGAGGGTTTCAGGTAGTTGATGGTACAAAGATCTGCTCATCTGATCTTTAACATCTGATTTATATTTCACCTGAATCACAAACACATGAAACACACACTGACACACACACAACACTGTGATGAACGAATATTTGTGTGTCATACGTACATCACTCTGTATTTCACCCGTGTGTTTGGCAAACTGTGTGTCCAGTGTTTCAGGCATGAGAGAGTAAAGATTACTGCAGTTCTCCTTTAAATCTTCCTTATATTTCATCTGAAACAAACACCACATTTAGACACATGACACATAAACTGTCACACATCTACTGAAGTGTCAACAGGACACTTTTTTCAGCCAAATCTCGAAGTTCTGTCATCATTTATTCACTCTCATGTGTTTATATTTGACTCTTTCTTCAGTGGAACACAAAAGAAGATATTTTGAGAATTGTCTCTGTGGTGTGGTTGTGTTTCTACAATGGAAGTCAATGGAGTTGTTTGGTTATCAATGAATGAATAAATAAATAAATTACTGAATGTGTCACCTGACTCTGCAGTTCCATCTGATGTTTGACAAACTCATTTTGTGGCGTCTGTGACATCAGTGAATATAAACAAGTGTCCATCTGCTCTTTACGGCTCTCTCTGTACTTCAGCTGAACACACAACAATACACAAATACAAATATCTGCTCAGTGTGTGTCTGTTTCACGAATGTGTGTGTGTGTGTGTGTGTGTGTGACAGATACCTGACTTTGGAGCTGTGAAGCTTCTTTAGCGTGTTGAGTTTCTAAAGTTTCAGGCAGCTGATGGTACAGAGATCTGCTCATCTGATCTTTAACACCTGATTTGTATTTCACCTGAGAGAGAATCATTCATTCATTCATCATCAGTGTGTGTGTGTGTTACAGGTGCACATGTGAAGTTTATTTGTGTACCTCACTCTGAAGATTACTGACGCTTCTGCTGAACTCACTGTCAGACGTCACAGGAAGCTGAGAGTAAACACTGCTGCTCATACTCCTCCTGCCCTGCTCGCGGTATTTATTCTACACACACACACACGCACACGCACACGCACACGCACACACACACACACACACACACACACACACACACACACACAGAGTGATTGTGCTGTATATTGTCATGTTGTCAGATACAGTATGTACAGTGTTTGTTCTACCTCACTGATGGTGTCGGTCATCTCTCTGGCAAACTGTATGTCTGGAGTGTCAGGCAGTGTAGAGAACAAAGAACCGTTCACACACAACTGTCCTTCCTTATACTTTATCTGACACAATACACACAAACAAACACACACAATCACTTTCTCTAAAAAAAAAACCCATATTTGTGTGTACCTCTGAAGCAGGTAGGCATCTCTGGTGTGTTGTCTTTGTGTGTATGTGTGTGTGTGTGTGTGTGTGTACCTCACTCTGAAGCAGGTAGGCATCTCTGGCGTGTTGTGTGTCAAGTGTTTCTGGCAGTTTTGAATACAGACATTTGGAAACATCTTTCCTGCAGGTCTCTTTATATTTATTCTGACAACACACACAGACACATACAAATATAAGAGCTGAACTCATATTATTCTGAAACATCTGACTGAATTGTGTACAGTAGAGTGGTTGTGTTACATCACTCTGTAGATCTGTCATTAGTTTAGCGTGTTGAGTTTCAATGGTGTCTGGCAGCTGTGAGTACAAACTACAACCAAGATTCTTCTTTCCATCAGCTTTATATTTCACCTGTAACACAACAACAACAACGAGAAAGAAATGAGAAAGAGTCGAGCGCTCCTGACTCTACAGATAAGAAAGAGATGAGACAGAGATGAGAATGAGTCGAGCGCTCCTGACTCTACAGGTGAGAAACAGATGAGATGGGGATGAGAAAGAGTCGACACTCCTGACTGTACAGATAAGAAAGAGATGAGACAGAGATGAGAATGAGATGAGAATGAGTCGAGCGCTCCTGACTGTAAAGGTGAGAAACAGATGAGATGGGGATGAGAAAGAGTCGACACTCCTGACTGTACAGATAAGAAAGAGATGAGACAGAGATGAGACAGAGTCGAGCGCTCCTTACTGTAAAGGTGAGAAAGAGATGAGACAGAGATGAGAAAGAGTCGAGCGCTCCTGACTGTAAAGGTGAGAAACAGATGAGACAGAGATGAGAAAGAGTTGAGTCCTCCTGACTCTACAGGTGAGAAACAGGTGAGAAACAGATGAGACAGAGATGAGAGAGTTGAGCGCTCCTGACTGTAAAGGTGAGAAAGAGATGAGACAGAGTCGAGCGCTCCTGACTGTAAAGGTGAGACAGAGATGAGAAAGAGTTGAGCACTCCTGACTCTACAGGTGAGAAAGAGATGAAACAGAGATGAGAAAGAGTCGAGCGTTCCTGATGAGAGACAGATGAGCATGAGTCGAACACTGCTGACTGTACAGATGAGAAAGATGAGAATGAGTCGAGCGCTCCTGACTCTAACAGGTGAGAAACAGATGAGAAAGAGTTGAGTGCTCCTGACTCTACAGGTGAGAAACAGATGAGACAGAGATGAGAATGAGATGAGAATGAGTCGAGCGCTCCTGACTCTACAGGTGAGAAACAGATGAGATGGGGATGAGAAAGAGTCGACACTCCTGACTGTACAGATAAGAAAGAGATGAGACAGAGATGAGAATGAGATGAGAATGAGTCGAGCGCTCCTGACTGTAAAGGTGAGAAACAGATGAGATGGGGATGAGAAAGAGTCGACACTCCTGACTGTACAGATAAGAAAGAGATGAGACAGAGATGAGACAGAGTCGAGCGCTCCTTACTGTAAAGGTGAGAAAGAGATGAGACAGAGATGAGAAAGAGTCGAGCGCTCCTGACTGTAAAGGTGAGAAACAGATGAGACAGAGATGAGAAAGAGTTGAGTCCTCCTGACTCTACAGGTGAGAAACAGGTGAGAAACAGATGAGACATAGATGAGAGAGTTGAGCGCTCCTGACTGTAAAGGTGAGAAAGAGATGAGACAGAGTCGAGCGCTCCTGACTGTAAAGGTGAGACAGAGATGAGAAAGAGTTGAGCACTCCTGACTCTACAGGTGAGAAACAGATAAGAAAGAGATGAGAAAGAGTCGAGTGCTCCTGACTGTAAAGGTGAGAAAGAGATGAAACAGAGATGAGAAAGAGTCGAGCGTTCCTGATGAGAGACAGATGAGAATGAGTCGAACACTGCTGACTGTACAGATGAGAAAGATGAGAATGAGTCGAGCGCTCCTGACTCTAACAGGTGAGAAACAGATGAGAAAGAGTTGAGTGCTCCTGACTCTACAGGTGAGAAACAGATGAGACAGAGATGAGAATGAGATGAGAATGAGTCGAGCGCTCCTGACTCTACAGGTGAGAAACAGATGAGATGGGGATGAGAAAGAGTCGACACTCCTGACTGTACAGATAAGAAAGAGATGAGACAGAGATGAGAATGAGATGAGAATGAGTCGAGCGCTCCTGACTCTACAGGTGAGAAACAGATGAGATGGGGATGAGAAAGAGTCGACACTCCTGACTGTACAGATAAGAAAGAGATGAGACAGAGATGAGAATGAGATGAGAATGAGTCGAGCGCTCCTGACTGTAAAGGTGAGAAACAGATGAGATGGGGATGAGAAAGAGTCGACACTCCTGACTGTACAGATAAGAAAGAGATGAGACAGAGATGAGACAGAGTCGAGCGCCCCTGACTGTAAAGGTGAGAAACAGATGAGACAGAGATGAGAAAGAGTTGAGTCCTCCTGACTCTACAGGTGAGAAACAGGTGAGAAACAGATGAGACATAGATGAGAGAGTTGAGCGCTCCTGACTGTAAAGGTGAGAAAGAGATGAGACAGAGTCGAGCGCTCCTGACTGTAAAGGTGAGACAGAGATGAGAAAGAGTTGAGCACTCCTGACTCTACAGGTGAGAAACAGATAAGAAAGAGATGAGAAAGAGTCGAGTGCTCCTGACTGTAAAGGTGAGAAAGAGATGAAACAGAGATGAGAAAGAGTCGAGCGTTCCTGATGAGAGACAGATGAGAATGAGTCGAACACTGCTGACTGTACAGATGAGAAAGATGAGAATGAGTCGAGCGCTCCTGACTCTAACAGGTGAGAAACAGATGAGAAAGAGTTGAGTGCTCCTGACTCTACAGGTGAGAAACAGATGAGACAGAGATGAGAGAGTTGAGCGCTCCTGACTGTAAAGGTGAGAAAGAGATGAGACAGAGATGAGAAAGAGTCGAGCGTTCCTGATGAGAGACAGATGAGAATGAATCAAGCGCTCCTGACTCTAACAGGTGAGAAACAGATTAGAAAGAGTTGAGTGTTCCTGACTCTACAGGTGAGAAACAGACGAGACAGAGATGAGAGAGCTGAGCGCTCCTGACTGTAAAGGTGAGAGACAGAGATGAGAAAGAGTCGAGCGCTCCTGATGAGAGACAGATGAGATGTGAGTGTTGTACCTGACTCTGAATATCTGACATCTCTCGAGCAAACTGAGTTTCTTGTGTGTCAGGCAGCAGTGAGTAGAGATTGACACACAAATCTCTCCGGCCCTCCTCTCGGTACTGTCTCTGTACAAAACAAACAAGACACACAGTATAAGAGTAAACACACATTACACACTTGTGTTGTCTGTGCTGATGTCTCACCTCACTGTAAAGTTGTGTGATTTCTCCAGTGTGTTGAATGTCTAATGTTTCAGGAACACATGGCTGTAAACTCTTCACAAGCTTCTTTCTGCTGTTTTCATATGGCTTCTGTTAAAGATAATGAAACATAACACAAGTCTACACACACTCGTCTGATGGGAAGTTATGAGTTCACAGCACCTCACTGTATACACGTCTGAATGGGAAATCATCTGAATGTACCTCAGGAGGTGTTGACGTGTCCTCATCTGTCTGTGTGTCCTACAAGAATACATCAGAATAAATGATTTAAACGTGAGTATGATGTGAGAAGCGTTCAGGACATTCCTCTGGTGCTCTGTGATGTCTGCAGTGAGAAACACGCTCACCTCACTGAGAACTTCACAGAACACAGAATCTTCACTCTCCTGAAGAATCAACATTCAGGCAGAATCAAGAAGAAACAATCTTTAACTTTTGTATCTTTAATCTATACACTTCCAATAACTGAAATCATGAAACAGGTAAAGTCATCTGAATAAAAACACATTGATGACCTGAGTGAAGGCCTCCACACATGACTGAATGATTTCATTGATGTCATTCTGAAAGAACAGAAATATGTTCACATTGAAAAACATGAATTCTAAGGTCTCAGTTCTGTTTTGTATTCTTTAGAAGCTGAATAACAAGAGCTGATGGGTTTCAGCCATTGAGACGTTCAGAACATCTCGACTCCGTGAGGCTCAGTTTCATGACATAATGACACACAAGCAGAAGGGCTGTTCTACTGAATGTCAACACGCATGCATGCTGTGATCATTTCATATCCAGACTTCACATTATCAGCAGCTCTTTTATTTTTGCTTCATCAATAAAACAGAACAGAAGTGTATGAGATCAACACAGACAGACGTTACATATATTTTTAAGTTTTTTTGTCTTTATTTTCTTATTTCTACACTGTTCTACAATGTGTTTTACTGTAAAGCTCACACGCACACACTGAAGCAGAGGATTCACAGACACTCACCTGATGAGTGAATGAGCTCGGCTTATGCTGGTCTGGATCACGCTGGTCTGAATCATGCTGGTCTGGCTCACACACATCTAAATTAAAATGGTCTGGATCATGCAGGTCTGGCTCACACACATCTAAATTAAGCTGGTCTGGATCACGCTGGTCTGGCTCACACACATCTAAATTAAGATGGTCTGGATCATGCAAGTCTGGATCACGCTGGTCTGAATCACGCTGGTCTGGCTCACACACATATAAATTAAGCTGGTTTGGATCACGCTGGTCTGGCTCACACACATCTAAATTAAGATGGTCTGGATCATGCAAGTCTGGATCACGCTGGTCTGAATCACGCTGGTCTGGCTCACACACATCTAAATTAAGCTGGTCTGGATCACGCTGGTCTGGCTCACACACATCTAAATTAAGCTGGTTTGGATCACGCTGGTCTGGCTCACACACATCTAAATTAAGCTGGTCTGGCTCACATAGGTCTCGATCATGCATGTCTGGCTCACACACATCTGAATTAAGCTGGTCTTGATCATGCTGGTCTAGATCATGCTGGTCTGGATCACCCGTGATGGGTTCGTCAAGGTCCTGTGAAAAAGAGACACACATTTGATGTCATTAGCATGTGAAGGTAATCTGTGATATGAGCTCTGATCTCACCTGTGTGTTTGGATCAACACCTCCATCTGTGTGAGCAGCTTCTTCTACATCAGACATCATAAAAACTCATAAAACTGAGAGACTGAGAGCACTGCACTGAAACACAGCCGACAGGACACACAACTGTGACTTTCTGAAGACTTTCTCCTCATCACAGCTTCTTATCACAGCAGCGGCCACATTTAGAATGTGAACTCTTGAGTTTATCACAGGAATGTCCAAACACTTCACATGTCCTCTCTCACTGACACGCACGCACGCACGCACGCACGCACGCACACACACACACACACACACACACACAGTGTGAAAGAATGCTGTTATAGTTTCATATAAAACATTAAACACAGTTTAATGAAACGTCTCTGAAGTCTTACACACGTCTCGTCTCAGTAACTGTCGATAACATCACACAATTACACACACAAGAGACTTCATGTGTTCTGTGAGTTGTTTCGTCTGTGAGTTTGCCAGAGACGCCATATGGCTGCTTCACAATCACTCAACAACACGAAAGCTTTCTCAACACAAAATACAAAGAAAACACCTGAGCAGTTTTAAACAATTAATTAAAATACAACATAAGTCAGATGGGAATATGTGTGTCAGAAAACACTTTCAGTCGCTCATGTTCTGTTCATTGATTTATTACAGATCCGTTTATCTTCATTTATAATGATAAATATAAACATAAATGCCCACAGTAACATCATCAGCACTCGTCTCTTTATAAACTCACAGGATCGTCTCCGCTGGACTCCCCACTTAACAAGAATGAGCGATGACATCAGAGAGATCAGAGAGAGAGAGACAGAGAGAGAGAGAGAGACAGAGAGAGAGAGAGAGAGAGAGACAGAGAGCAGTTAAGGATCACATGAGCACATGAATGAAACATGTTATAAGAGAAGCTCTCACCTGTAGCTCATCACAGAACATACATGTCACATTGTCGTCGATTCGATTGAGCGATTGTTTACACTCAAAATGAAAGAACTGTGTTTTTTTATCAGTGACCAAATTGCACACACACACACGCGCATGCATGCACACACACACACACAGTGATTGTAAGGTGTGTGTCCATACGTTGCTGATGTGTTCTTGTGTTTGTTTGAGTCTCTGTAGTTCAGGTGTGTCTGTGACGATACTGAATCCACGTCCCTTACTCTCCTCAAAGTCTCGCTTATATCTCACCTGAAACACATACACACACAGTTTTAATACACGCACACACACACACACACACACACACACACACACACACACACGCACGCACACACACACACACACACACACACACACACACACACACACACACACACACACAGGCTTTGGTTGACTATCCCCGTGGGGACAGTCCATAGGCGTAATGTTTTTATACTGTACAAACTGTATATTCTATCCCCTATCCCTAACCCTATCCCTAAACCTAAAGATCATAGAACACTTTTTGCGTTTTTAGATTTGTAAAAAATATTGTTCTGTACAATTTATAAGCTTTTGTGCCCATGAGGACCTCAATTTTGGTCCCCACAGTGACACGAGTCCCCATGTGTTGGTGTGTATTCAGGTTTAGGTCCCCACCGGGATATACAAACATGAACACACACACACACACACGTCTGGTTTACTATCTCCGTGGGGACAGTCCATAGGCATAATGAGTTGTATACTGTACAAACTGTATATTTTATCCCCTAAACATAAAGATCATAGAAAACTTTTTGCAGTTTTAGATTTAAAAAAATATTGTTCTGTACAATTTATAAGCTTTTGTGCCCATGAGGACCTCAATTTTGATCCCCACAGTGACACGAGTCCCAATGTGTTGGTGTGCATTCAGGTTTAGGTCCCCACCGGGATATACAAACATGATCACACACACAGTTTTAATTCGGTTTCTGTTTTTGTAGTTTTTCATGATGGCGCCGGTGTGTTTGGCGTGCCGTCTGTCGCTGTCAGCGTTGTCAGCGCTTTTTGCTATTTTTATGTCGCTACTTGCTTCAAAATGCTCATCTACTCTGATTTATGATCGCCAGACGCTTTTGAATATTAGAAATTGTCTCTTGGACACTTACCTGTCGGTCTCCATACATTCTGTGCAAAAATCACGGGTGTATTCAACGAACCATGTCTGGGATGTCCCAGAGTACCTGCGCCGGTGGCCTCTTGACGTGTCCCGGAGAAAACGCCGGAAGAGACGAGGGAAACGTGGAGGAATTGCCATTAGGCTAAAGGCAGCCTGGCTCTGTGGAAATCTTCCCTTCTCTGCTGCCCAGGAGTGTAATAGGGGCTCTGGCCGTTTTGCTATGTGGCTCCCGCTGGATTCATCCACTCGCTGGCTTCGGCCTATCCCATGCTCGGAGGCCCAGGGGCGATATACGGACTATGGCCACTCGGCCGCTTGGCGGCCGCTGGATTTACCGGCTCCCAGTTTACGGACTATCCATTCAGGCTTTCCTTTGCCTACGACTCCCCGGCTTCATCTCCGGTCTCATCAAAGTGTTCGGTCTCATACTGGTGGTGACTATACAAACTTTTCATTCCTACAGCGTGAGGTGAATTGCAGTGCTGCCGTGTCTACAAGCCCTTTAACTGCCGTGCTATTCAATGCGCGTTCAGTGAACAATAAAGCCTTGCTTCTGTCAGATTTTATCATGGACAATAAACTGGATTTGCTGTTTCTCACGGAAACTTGGCACAAACAGAATGATGGTCTGCTTTTTAATCAACTGTCACCAGCGGGCTTTGGACCTTTTGACGTTTCACGGACTACTGGCAGAGGTGGTGGAATTATAGTGGTCTACAAATTGCAATACAGCATATATCCGGTATCTGTTCCTCTTTTTAAATCATTTGAATGTCTGGTCTTAAGTATATCTGCGCATCGTGCAGCACCTCATACTGCTATGGTTACTATTTATAGACCTCCAAAACCAAACGGGAACTTTTTGTCTGAATTTGCTGATCTTCTGTCCATATTATCAGCCAAATTTACGAGATTCATGATTCTAGGTGATTTTAACATACATGTAGATCAGAACACCTGTGCTATGTCTAAGGAATTTCTATCTCTTTTAGACTGTTTTAATCTCTTTTAATTTGTAAATTCCCCAACTCACTGTAAAGGCCACACTGGATTTAGTTATTGCAAATGACTCATTTCTCTCTAATTTCTCAATTAAGGATGTAGGTCTTTCAGACCATTCAGCTATCTTCTTTGATATTGAAATTCAATCCACTCACACTATTACATTTCGTAAATGGCAGTCGATTGATCATGCTGTTTTTGCTAATTCAGTTCTCTCTACTTTAAATGCTACGCCCTCTGTTTCCCTCGAGGATAAAATTGTATCATTTAATAATGCTCTCAAATCCAATTTAGAAGTCTTTGCTCCCCTAAAAAACACGTCATGTCTCATTTGTACATTCGGCCTCTTGGTATAATGATGATCTGCGCTCAGAGAAGGTTGCATGCCGGAAATTGGAGCGAAAGTGGCGTTGTACTGGCTTAAACATGTTTTACCAAGCGTGGAGAGACCGCCTGGCACATTATAAAGTGGCTATTGATATTGCAAGATCGTCATTTTATTCATGTATTATTGAAAATAATCAAAATAATCCTAGAAGGCTATTCCAGACAATTAACAGATTACTCAATATAGTTGCCTCCAGCTCCTTGACTGCATCTGATCAGTTGTGTAATGATTTTTTTCAGTTTTTCAGGGAAAAAATTGTTAATGTCCACACACTTATAGGTAGTTCCTCTGAGTCTGTTGTTTCAAATGTTAATTCATTAACCTTCTCCGGTAGGCCATTTTCTAAATTTAATCCAGTACAATCTGAGTCTCTCTGCAAGCAAGTCTCTCGAATGAAAGCTTCCACCTGCATACTCGACCTTCTGCCCTGTAGTCTCTTTAAATCATGCTTTGATTATTTTTGTCCTTCAGTGCTTGCCATAATAAATGATTCTTTGTCAACTGGTGTTGTGCCTGTAGCACTTAAAACTGCTGCTGTCACTCCCATTTTAAAAAAGCAAAGCACTGATGTGAACTCTCTTTCTAACTATCGCCCGATCTCGAGTCTTCCTTTTCTGGCTAAACTCTTAGAGGGTGTAGTTGCGGCCCAATTGAACATCCACCTAATAGAAAATAATCTATTTGAGCCCCATCAATCTGGGTTCAGGAAATTGCACAGCACCGAGACTGCGTTGGTCAAAGTTACTAACGATCTACTAATAGCTTCTGATTCTGGCTCTCTATCCCTTCTCATTCTCTTGGATCTTAGCTCAGCTTTTGATACCATTGACCATGTAGTGCTACATAATCGCCTTGAATCTGTATTTGGTTTGTCAGAGACAGTCCTGGACTGGTTCAGGTCTTATCTTAATGACCGCAGGCAATTTGTGTGTATGGGTGGCTATAGATCTAAGGTCGGTCCCTTATATACTGGTGTTCCACAGGGTTCAGTTTTGGGTCCCTTACTTTTCAGCATGTATATTTATCCACTTGGTGAATTATTAAGATCTCTCAATCTTAATCACCATTTTTATGCTGATGACACACAGATTTATATTCATTCAAGATCAGGCCAAAATGTGGACACTGTGCATATCTCTAACTGTGTTACTATGATCAAGAACTGGATGTCTGACAATTTTCTGTCTCTAAACAGCTCCAAAACCGAAATTATGCTAATCGGCTCTCTCCATCAGCTGCGCAATGCCGGCCCTATGACAATGTCTATTGATGGTGTTGCCTTGGAGTTTCAAAGCAAACTAAAAAATCTCGGAGTCATCTTTGATGCCTCGCTAACATTTGAGCCTTTTATTCAGAACTCGGTTAAGACATCCTTTTTCCACCTGAGAAATATTGCTCGTTTACGTCCTATGTTATCCTTTTCAGTTGCTGAAAGGTTGACAAATTGTTTTGTTTTCTCACGTATTGATTACTGTAATGCACTTCTTGCTGGAGTATCTAAAACCTCAATTAGCAAACTACAATATGTACAAAACTCTGCGGCTAGAATTCTGTGTGGGGCTAAGTCCGGTGATCATATTTTCCCTGTTTTAGAGTCTTTACACTGGCTCCCTGTCAAATACCGTATTGATTTTAAAATCCTTATGTTAAGTTTTAAGGTATTGCATGACCTGGCACCTCAATACCTGTCTGATCTTTTAATTCCTTACAAACCATGTCGTAATCTACGCTCTTCTCAGTATGGTCTTTTAGATGTTCCCAAGACACGGCTCCACTCCATGGGTGATAGAGCATTTTCTGCTTATGCTCCTAAGATCTGGAACTCTCTCCCGATAAACATCAGGGAGGCAAACTCACTAGCCACTTTCAAATCTCTTCTTAAAACATTTTATTTCAGGATTGCTTTTACTTGACTGGATCTTTTGTTTTGTTTTATACAGTATTTTATTGTTCTGTTTTATTAATGTGTGATGTATTGTTTTATTATATGTTGTGCAGCGCTTTGAGAAAGAAACTTTTAATGGCGCTATATAAAATAAATGTATTATTATTATTATTAATTCAGACACACACAGTTTTAACACACACGCACACAGTTTAATACACACCCACAGTTTTAATACACAAACACACACACAGTTTTAATACACACATGCACGCACGCACACACACACACACACACACACACACACACACACACACACACACACACACACAATTTGAATACACACACATAGTTTTAATACACACACACACACACACAGTTTTAATACACGCACACACACACACAGTTTTAATACACACACACACACACAGTTTTAATACACGCACACACCGTTTTAATACAGACACACACACACACACACACACAGTTTTAATACACGCACACACAGTTTTAATACACACACACACACACACAGTTTTAATACACGCACACAGTTTTAATACACAGGACGCTCAAGAGGGTAGCGGACCTACAAGCATTCTCCGTGTCCACAGATTGCCTAGAACTCGGGCCCGGTCATTCTCACGCTATCTTGAGACCCCGGCCCGACTACGTGCCCAAAGTTCCCTTTCTGTCGGTCTCTCGACGTTGTGTCGAACCGACAGAATGGGGTTTGTCTTGAGAACCTATCATCTTCTGAGTATTTAGAAAAGGCCAATGAAAATTGGCGAATGAAATTTGCATGCCGGGCTCCTCCCCGGATGTCCGGGTATAAGAGGGAAGCCGGCGTGCTCATTCATTCACCTTTGGTTCTTCAGAGCCTACGCATCTGATGAGCAGCTCCAGATCTTCGCTGATCTTCCAGATCTTCGCTGGTCTTCCAG
>NW_026634043.1:40590-75266 GCF_024868665.1 Triplophysa rosa
CCCACTGGGTGAAGAACAGGCACTCCATCCATCACTAGCAAGCACCTCCTGCGGGCGGGCTGGGCAGAGCAGCCCTGCCCCTTAGGCTGGGTATCTCCGGAGTTATTTGCAACATAGCTCTAACCGGACCTAGTGCTACCAGACGTTGCAACCCCCCAGTAGGGCGGTTCCGTCTGATGTATCCTCATGCTGGTTCCCACCTTGGTAACCCATGACCTCCTTAGGTGGACCTCCACCTCGCGGTTAACTCCTTCAATCCGCACTTTCTTCCCATGAGCTCTCCCCTATCGGTGAGACCATGTTGGTATCTCCACTAGACTCCTCCCTGCGGTAGGAAGTGGTCTCTGTAGCGCATCCCCCACTTGAGGAAGTAGCGCTTACCCAGTGGCCTTACGGTTCCGGGCGGCTTCTCGCTATTAGAGAAACAAGGCCGCCGCCTGTGAGGCCGAAGGTGGGGGCCTTCCCACCTTTCAAGAAAGCTCTGGGACCCCCTACCTACCCACTGGTAGGATACAATTTCGCGGTAGCGCTCACGGCTGACACGCCCAGGCCAGTCACCGTCGCTTCGCTAGAGATTGTGACAGGGCACAGTGTTATGGCGTTTTCCATAGGAACCCCATCTGTCGGTTCGACACAATGTCGAGAGACCGACAGAAAGGGAACGTCTCGGTTACGGATGTAACCTCGGTTCCCTGATGGAGGGAACGAGACGTTGTGTCCTCCTTGCCACAACACGTGCTGTCCACTGCAGCAGTCGTGAGAGGTCTCAGGCTCCTGAGAACTAAGGTGAATGAATGAGGCACGCCGTCTCCCTTTTATACCCGGATATCCGGGGGCGGAGTCTGGCATGCAAATTTCATTCGCCAATTTTCATTCGCCTTTTCTAAGAAGTCGGAAGCGATTGGTTCTCAGGGACGAACCCCATCTGTCCTGCGCCTGGCCTAACCGCTCCCATATGAGTCGGACTGCGCAGGGATGGAGTCGCCACTCTCCGCAAGGCGTCGACTGACGAGAGAGCGCGTCGGCTGTCTGGTTCAGGTCGCCCGGGATGTATGTGGCTCACAAGGACGTTGTCACCTGCTGACTCCAGAGGAGGAGGCGCCGGGCGAGTTGTGTTAGCTGCCGTGAGCGTATGCCACCCTGGCGATTGATGTACGCTATGGAAGTTGTGCTGTCCGACCGGACCAGCACGTGCTTGCCCTGCACGAGGAGCTGCAGCCTCCTCAGTGCAAGTAGCACAGCCAACAACTCTAGGCAGTTGATATGCCAGCGCAGGCGGGGGCCCGTCCACCGCCCCGACACTGCGTGCTGAAGTGTTTCAGGCAGTTCAACACCGACTGAGCGCGTTCCGTAGTCAGTCGCGCTGTCATGGAGACAGAGTCCAGTTCCATGCCGAGAAAAGAGATGCTCTGCATGGGGGAGAGCTTGCTCTTCTCCCAGTTGACCTGTAGCCCCAAACGGTCTAGATGCCGGAGCACCAGGTCCCTGTGTACACAACAGATCTCGCGAGTGTGCCAAGATGAGCCAGTTGTCGAGATAGTTCAGTACCCGCACATCTCTCTCTGAGGGAAGGCGGCCTTCACGATCTTCGTAAAGACTCGTGGGGACAGGGACAGACCGAAGGGGAGGACCCTGTACTGATATGCCCGCCCCTCGAAAGCGAACTGTAGGAACGGTCGATGACGAGGGAGAATCGAGACATGAAAGTATGCGTCCTTCAGGTCGATTGCCATGAACCAATCCTGACATCTGACCAATGCCAGGATGCGCCTCAGCGTAAGCATCCTGAACGGCAGCTTGTGTAGGTGCCTGTTCAGAGTATGCAGATCTAGGATGGGGCGCAACCCCCCACCTTTCTTGGGAACGATGAAGTACGGGCTGTAAAACCCGCTGCACATCTCGGTCAGAGGGACAGGCTCGATCGCTTCCTTCGCCAGAAGGGTGGTGACCTCGGCCCGAAGCATGGGAGCATCGCTGCCTCTGACTGAGGTTGAGAGGATGCCCCGAAACTTGGGCGGGCATCTGGCGAATTGGATCGCGTAGCCGAGACGGATAGTCCTCCCTAGCCACCGTGACGGCCTGGGAAGCCGTAGGCAGGCTCCCAGGAACCAAGACAGGGGGACTAGGGGTTCAATCTGCTTCATCGTCACCCCGGGGGGTGGTTCGATGGCGGGCAGCGCGGATCCCTTGCCCTCGGGGAGGAGATCGGCGCTGCTGACTTACCTGCCCGGCGATGACGCAGCTCCACGCACTGTCTGACTGAGAGTGCTGAGGGCTGCTGTGTGTACTCCACGTTGCGTCTCGCCATAACGCAACGTCGAGTTGCCGACCACCGTCGCGTACAGGGTGAGAGCGGCTGTAATCCCACCCCAGAGAGAGAAGAAACTCTTTTTGTGAGTATGTGGGCGCCAGGCCCACGGAGGGGCCCAGCAGGTGCTGAGACGGGGCAGGAACCGTCCCAATCCAACCGCCCAGTGATGGGATGGCAGGCCCGATGGTATACTCGATCTCCCTGGGGTCCTTCTGCTTCCGCGACGGCTGCTGACGGGCAGTGGTTTCCTCTTCGACGCCCTGTTCAGGAGGCCGTCTGCCTAGGGGGCGCTGGAGTTGGCGACGAGGAGGGCCGGGGCTGCTGGGAAGCAGACGCCGCACGGGATCTCAACGGCCGGAAGGCAGCCAAGTCACGGCGGGGGCAGGATGTTTAATGGCCTCCGTCTGCTTCTTCACCGTCGAGAACTGCGGGAGAAGTCCTCGACGGTATCACCAAACAGCCCCCCTTGCGAGATAGTTTGTCGAGAAAGCGAACTTTCTCAGCATCACGCATCTGCGCAAGGTTGAGCCAGAGGTGTCTCTCCTGGACCACCATAGTGGACATCGCCCGTAGGGCGGGATCGGTGGCGGTGCGGAGTTCCTGCATTAACGCTGAGTCGGTCCTCCCCTCGTGGAACTCCTTCAACGCTTTGGCCTGGTGGACCTGCAGGATGGCCATGGCGTGGAGGGAGGAGGCAGCCTGGCCCGTGGAAGCATAAGCCTTCGACACCAGAGATGCCGAAAACTTACATGCCTTGGACAGGAGTCTAGGCCGACCCCTCCAGGTTGCGGCCGTCTGCGGGCACAGGTGTACCGCGACGGCCTGTTCCACCTGGAGGACGTCGACATAGCCCCTGGCTGCCCCACCATCGAGGGAAGAGAGAGCGACGCGAGCCGTAAGGGGGGCGTTCCACGTCTTACTGAGCTCCTCATGCACTTCTGGAAAAAACGGCTTGGCTTGGAGTTGCGCCCAGACCCGAGGTACCATGTATCCAGCCGCGAGCTCTGGGGGAGAGGCGGTGCGGTGCACTGCAGCCCAATGCTCGCGGCGGCCCGGGAAAGCATGGTTGACATCTCGACGTCCGCCTCTTCCTGCGCTCGACTACCCGAGGGAGGGAGCTCCGAGGAATCGTCGGGGTCGGATGCCAATAGGTCACCCTCCGATGCTGCAAGCGACATATCATTGTCACGCACTTCTGAGTACATGGCGGAGGAACAAGACGGGGTAGGACCATCTCCTGGGGGATGGTCTGACAAGCGAGATGGGCGTGAGCGGTCCGTGAGCCTGTGGCTGGCGGTTTGCCGCTCACAGAGATCGTAGCCACTGTGGTCCTGGGACGGGAAGCTGACGAGGTGGCGGCTGCTTCCAAAAAGAACACAGCTACCCATGACCGCAACGTCTGAATTGCCATCCACCCACAGTGCGGGCAGGACGTATCCACAAATGCTGCCTCAGCATGCCGGAGACCCAAACACTTGAGGCAGACATCGTGTCCGTCCCCCTCCTCGATGAGCGTGTTGCACCCATGAGAACAGCGGGACATGCCGCGCTGGAGAAATTTGCTCTTTTAGCTGAAAAAAGGAAATAACTCAAACACCTCCGGAGCTGCCGAGACACTCAGGGGAAGTCGCTGCCAAGAGGGACAGTCCGCTGCACCATGTCGTAAGGATCCAGCAGTGTAAGATCACTATAGATCAGAATGGAGATCATAAGCTCGAAGGCTCTGAAGAACAAAAGGTGAATGAATGAGCACGCCGTCTTCCTTTTATACCAGGATATCCGGGGTGGAGTCCGGCATGCAAATTTCATTCGCCAATTTCATTGGCCTTTTCAAAATAGTCAGAAGATGATTGGTTCTCAAGACAAACCCCATCTGTCGGTTTGACACAACGTCGAGCGACCAACAGAAAGGGAACTTTTTGCATTTTTAGATTTTCAAAAAACATTGTTCTGTACAATTTATAAGCTTTTGTGCCCGTGGGGACCTCAATTTTGGTCCCCACGGTGACACGAGTCCCCATGAGTTAGTGTGTGTGGCAAGGGGGGCGTGGTTCAGCGCAGTCTGCACCGAGAGGGAGAGGCGGGAGAAGAACGGTGAGTAAGCAGATCAAGGGCATATTAAAAACACCTGCTTCTCATTGTAGTAATTGGCGAGGAGACAGTTAAAAGCCGGACACACGAGACGGAAGGCAGAGAGAGATCGGCTGGGAACCGAGAGGAGATCGAGGATCCAATGAGACGTTGCGTCCAAGACTGGAATATTGCGAGTGCTTACTGAAGAAGTTTTGAGTGTTTATGTTAAGGTGTAGCAGCACCACTAAGCTTTGTTGTTAATAAACTTAATCTCGGTTTCCCAGCCACGCTGACCCTGACTCCTTTCTTCTGGTATTATTGAACCTCGTTACACTGGTGCCGAAACCTGGGAGAAAGGAGCCAGCCGCCGCCGACATGCAGTCCACGCCAGCCACGCCATTTGCGGACGTAATCAACTCCCTCGCCGGTCTTCACTAGGAGCATCATCAGGCACTGTTGGGCCTCAGAGAGGACCAAGAGAGATGATTCCAGGCTCTCGTCCAGACCCAACAGGAAGACCGCGAGGTGTTCTGGAGCTGGTTGAGCCAGGGAAGAGACACGGGATCGCCATCGGCCACACCCCCAGCTGTCCAGATCCCGCTGCACAAGATGGGAGCCCAGGATGATCCGGAAGCATTCCTGGAATTGTTCGAGAGGTCCGCGGAGTTATCCGGGTGGCAGCCGGACATCTGGTCAGCGAGACTGATTCCCCTGCTGACGGGGAAGCCCAGATGGCGGCACAACAGCTACCGGTCCAGAACCTGCTCCAGTACGTGGACCTCAAGAAGACAATCCTGGAACGGGTTGGCCTGAGTCCGGAGCAGCATCGGCAGCGCTTCCACTCACTGGAGCTCGGGGAGTGCGGCCACCCCTTCTCCTTTGCTCACCAGTTCCGGGATGCTTGCCACAGATGGCCGACGGTAGCGACATCAACACCATCCTGGATAAGGTGACACTGGAACAGTTCGACCGACGTCGCTGACCCAGGCCATCCAGCTGGCGGAGGAGCAGTTGGTGGTGCCTAGGGGTCAGCGTACCCCTACCATCTTTTTCTCTCTCTTCCCCTATGTCCACCACCTCTCCCCCCAAACCTGTTCCTTTTCCTAGGACCCGAGGGAGTTTTTTGCCACGGCCAGCCCCGAGGACCCGGACGTCGCCGGGAATGGGGTCGATAGGAGCCGTTAGGACCCCGGGGAGATCCGACAGCCAGTATGGCACTGGCCCCAATGCCTCTCCTGTACCTCCGCCCTCTCCTCGCCAATTCGTTGGTCTGCTTCCTGCCGCTAGGGCGGCGGGGACACCTGGGCCGGCCTGTTGGCGTTGCGGGGACCCCGGCCATTTTATCGATCGCTGTCCTATGATGGAGGTCGGTATGATGGCCCGGGTTCCCGACAACCCACAGGCTGCCCTCGGTCAAGACGGGCTGTATCAGATACCTGTGAGTTTTGGGGGGGGGGCTGTGGTGGTGTGGTACGTATCAGGCTTTGGTGGATTCAGGATGTAACCAAACCTCAATTCATCAAAGCCTGATTCAATTTGTGGCATTGGATATGGGCCATATGGTTAAGGTAAGGTGTGTACACGGGGATGTGGTGAACTACCCTTTAGTGCTGCTGAGCATAAAATTTCGGGGCCAAAAACATAGTGTAGAGGTGGCTGTTAACTAGCACCTCCGACATCCGCTAATTTTAGGGACGAATTGGCCAATGTTTTTGGTATTATTGGGGCACTTATGTGCGGATGTCTCTTGGCGGAACCAAGGGCAGCGGAGGGGGGCGGTCGCGAAGGTAGGAGAGGTTGAGCCGGGACCTCTGACGTCTGATTCAGAGGAACAGAGCGCTGTGGAGAAAAGGAATCTCTCCCAGTGCTATGATTTTCCTCTACAGCAGTCTACAGATGATTCGCTCAAACACGCGTTTGATCAGGTCCGTACAATCGACGGTCAAACCCTCCCCAACTGCTATCCTACCTGTACTTTCCCATTCTTAAGGACCGGTTGTATCGAGTGACCTAAGACACTCAGTCCAAACAGGATACAACACAGTTAGTCATTCCAAGGAGCCATCCGGAAATGCTTTTCCAGGCGGCTCACTGTAATCCGATGGCCGGACACTTGGGGCAAGCTGCAACCTTAAATCGACTACCGACCCGATTTTTCTGGCCGGGCATTCATGAGAACGTGCGCAGGTGGTGCGCGTCTTGTCCTGAATGTATTGTGCATAATTCTGATCATTTTGTGTCATTTTGTGCATATGTGCACTTTTGGGCTCTGTTGTACACCCCACTTATAAGAAGTATTCATAGGAATGATATTACCATAGATGTGTTAATAATCAGACCAATAACTATTATACAAGTGAATATATGAAGATGATTTAATGATTTAATGACATAATCAGTATACTTAAGCATTGATTGAGTGTTGTTTGAACATATAAGTATATTTTTAATCATTTTAACCTATGATTGGATAATAAAAAATAAAAGATAAAGGGAATTTACCTGATTGGTTTAGGAAAGCACCTCCTTTCCTAAGTTTCACTATAACTACAGGCTGGAAAACACTAAGTTTTCAGATGACTTGGGACATCTCCTTTGTTTGACCTGATCAAATAAAGTTAACTCCTTGACTCCTGAACCTTCTTTGTCTGAGAGATTTTTTGAACTTCAAGATCGACTTCTACCACATCAAATGTCAGTTTGTAAACCCACCGGCCACCCCAAAAGCACCATTGTGCTCACTTCCCCTCATGCAGGTCCCCTTCGAGCGAATTGGTATGGACCTGATCGGGCCGTTAGAGCGATCTGCACGAGGGCATCGATTTGCGTTAGTCATCGTGGACTACGCAACCCGATACCCTGAAGCAGTGGCGCTACGCAATACCTCTGCTAAAAGTGTTGCGGACGCCCTGTTTCGAATAATCTCTCGCGTGGGAATCCCAAAGGAGGTTCTCACGGACCAAGGCACGCCGTTCATGTCACGGACCCTCCGCGAACTGTATGGGTTATTGGGGATTAAGACGATTCGTACCAGTGTCTACCACCCACAAACAGATGGGCTGGTCGAACGTTTTAATCGTACATTGAAAACAATGATCCGGAAGTTCGTTCACGAAGACGCCAAAAATTGGGATAGGTGGCTGGAACCTCTTTTATTTGTAGTTTGCGAGGTCCCCCAAGCCTCCACGGGGTTTTCCCCCTTTGAGATCCTCTATGGCCGTCAGCCCCGCGGGGTTTTAGATGTCCTAAGGGAAGCTTGGGAGGACGGAGCTTCCGCGAGCAAAAACCAAATTCAGTATGTCCTGGACCTGAGAACAAAACTCCATACACTGGGGCGGCTCTCAATGGAGAATTTGTTACAGGCGCAGGACAGATAAAGCCAACAGCATAACGGGGCGCCAGGCTACGTAAATTTGCACTGGGAGAGAAAGTGCTTGTATTACTCCCAACGTCCAGTTCTAAGTTACTCGCCAAGTGGCAAGGGCCCTTCGAGGTCACACGGCGAATTGGGGATCTCAATTATGAGGTAGTTCGGTCGGACAGGAGTGGGGCACATCAGGTTTACCACCTCAACCTCCTCAAAAAATGGAGTGAGGCAAACACAGTGATGCTGGCGACGGCAGTCAGCAGAGTGGATGATCTCGGACCAGAAGCGAACACCAAAGTTCAATCACTCGCTCTGGCCCCAGGGGGATCATCTCTCGTTCTCCCAGATCACGGATGTTGCCAAGTTGCAAGCAGAATTTGCAGATGTGTTCTCGCCCCTGCCTGGCCGCACCAATCTCATAAAGCACCACATTGAGACCAAGCCGGGCGCGGTAGTGCGCAGTCGACCGTATAGGTTACCTGAACATAAGAAAATGGTGGTTCAGAAGGAATTAGAAGCTATGCTGGACATGAGAGTAATAAGATTCCAGAAGTGATTGGGCGAGCCCGATAGTCTTAGTTCCTAAAACCGACGGCTCAGAGCGATTCTGCGTGGACTACAGAAAGGTGAATGCTGTGTTGAAATTCGACGCATATCCAATGCCACGAATTGACGAGTTACTTGATCGACTTGGTGCAGCTCGTTTTTATTCGACATTGGATTTAACGAAAGGATACTGGCAGATCCCCTTATCTCGCTTATCCAAAGAAAAAACAGCCTTTACCACGCCGTTCGGTTTACACCAATTTGTCACACTTCTGTTCGGCTTATTCGGAGCCCTGGCTACCTTTCAGCGTCTCATGGACCGCCTACTCCGGCCTCACGCTGCATATGCCGCAGCTTACTTAGATGATATCATCATATATAGTAACGACTGGCAGCGGCATATACAACATTTGAGGGCGGTTCTGGGTTCGCTGAGAGAGGCCGGGCTGACGGCTAACCCGAAGAAATGTGCGGTTGGGCGTGTAGAGGTAAGGTATCTGGGTTTCCACTTGGGTCATGGGGAGGTGCGTCCCCAAATTGACAAGACGGCCACGATTGCGACCTCACCGAGACCCAAGACCAAAAAGGAGGTGAGGCAGTTCCTGGGGCTGGCGGGATATTACAGAAGGTTTGTACCTAATTATTCGGACCTCACCAGCCCGCTGACTGACCTCACTAAAAAGGGGGCGCCAGATACCGTCCAATGGACGGAGCAGTGCCAGCAGGTGTTCACCCAGGTGAAGGCTGCTCTGTCTGGCGGGCCGTTATTGCACCCTCCCAACTTTTCTCTTCCCTTTCTGTTGCAGACCGATGCGTCGGACAGGGGCATGGGGGCGGTCCTGTCCCAGGAGATAGAGGGTGAGGAGCGGCCGGTGCTGTACATCAGTCGGAAGCTCTCCAGGAGAGACGAGGTACAGCACCATTGAGAAGGAGTGTTTGGCGATCTGGTGGGCCGTCCTCACTCTCCGCTATTATCTCCTGGGACGCGAATTTACGCTCTGTTCAGACCACGCGCCCCTGCAATGGCTCCACCGCATGAAGGATACCAACACGTGGATCACTCGTTGGTATCTCGCGTTACAACCCTTCAAGTTCCAGGTGATCCACAGGCCGGGGACGCAGATGGCGGTGGCCGACTTTCTCTCCAGGAGGGGGGGGGGAGGCTGCAGGCCGGATGGTTCCCCGGCCTGAGTCGGGCGGTGGGGGTATGTGGCAAGGGGGGCGTGGTTCAGCCGAGAGGGAGAAGCAGGAGAAGAATGGTGAGTAAGCAGATCAAGGGCATATTAAAAACACCTGCTTCTCATTGTAGTAATTGGCAAAAAGCCGGACACACGAGACGGTAGGCAGAGAGAGACCGGCTGGGAACCGAGAGGAGATCGAGGATCCGATGAGACGTTGCGTCCAGGACTGGAATATTGCGAGTGCTTACTGAAGAAGTTTTGAGTGTTTATGTTACGGTGCAGCAGCATCACTAAGCTTTGTTGTTAATAAATTTAATCTCGGTTTCCCAGCCACGCCAACCCCGACTCCTTTCTTCCGGTATTATTGAACCTTGTTACAGTGTGTAATCAGGTTTAGGTCCCCACTAACATATAAAAACCAAGTCCACACACACAGTTTTAATACACACACGCACACCCACGTATGTTTTATTATCTCCGTGGGGACAGTCCAGAGGCGTAATGAGTTGTATACTGTACAAACTGTATATTCTATCCCCTACCCCTAACCCTATCCCTAAACCTAAAGATCATAGAACACTTTTTGCATTTTTAGATTTTTTTTTAAATATTGTTCTGTACAATTTATAAGCTTTTGTGCCCATGAGGACCTCAATTTTGGTCCCCACAGTGACACGAGTCCCCATGTGTTGGTGTGCGTTCAAGTTTAGGTCCCCACTAACATATAAAAACCAAGTCCACACACACACCCACAGTTTTAATACACAAACACACACAGTTTTAATGCACACATGCACACACACACACACAATTTTAATAAACACACACACACACTAGAGGCTCTGAGCTGATGTGATGTGTTGTATATTCTCACCTGACTCTGTAACTCACTCTGCTGTTTCAGTCGAAGATTCTCAGGTGTGTCCGTCACCATGGTGAACGATGTCTTCGGATAGTGACTGAAAAACGACAATAAACAGAATCATTATTTACACGTACATGTCTTTAACATGTTCACTAGTGTAAGATATATTCCAGTGATCATGCGCTGTTTTAACACATTAATCATCTCTTCAAAGTTCAACAATAAAACAATAGCTTTACTTCATTATGTGATCAAAATAAATCAGTAGAATGTTTCCTTGGCAACCCCTGACCCCACCTCTCCACACATTCCTGAGCAAATATAACCAATCAGCTCTCGGTCTGAATATGACTTGAGTTCAGGTCTAGTACTGGTACACAACATTAAATCATATTTGTGTGTGTTTGTGTAACTGTGTGGACGTTACAAAGGTCCACTCAGATGATTCTACAGAAGAGCGCATCATGTTTGTCTGTCAGATGTAGGGTTGGGAATCGAAAATCAATTCCAATTTGGAATCGGAATCGAAAGGCTAGGAATCGGATCGGAATCGAAAGGAATAGGAATCGGATACTTGAGATTAAAATTTGAATTCCTCTTATCAATTCCTGTGTGCATATTTTCAGAAAAGTACATGCGTTGCATGATCTGCTGATATCTCAATAAAAGCCCTTATGAAAATTATCAATATTTTTTACTATAGTAAGCATAGTTTAGCTATAGAATTTGCATCAAAGCACAGGAATCACAAATTAACCGTAGTTGCATTATAGTAACTGCAGTTTAACCATGATGTAGTTCAACTATGATAATACAAATTGTAATAAAGCAGAAAAAGTGTGTTTCTATGTGTAAATATACACAAAACGGTGCTCATAAATATATAAATATATTTTGCAAACAAGTCAATAAGCAGGCTAAATGACCATACAGGTTGATATCTAAATGTTTTACTTCTGGAATCGAAACTGGGAATCGATAAGAATCGAAATCGATAAGCAGAATCGGAATTGGAATCGGAATCGATAAAATTGAAACGATTCCCAACCCTAGTCAGATGACCAACCTGTAAATACAACTTATAAACACACCTAAACACAGTCGCTAACATCTCCCTATAGACAACACACAACAGTTTAACTGCACACAAACACAATTCACACACACAACATATCATCACTACTGTATAACAGACATCTATGGCAGGACCACACAAACATACGACAACAAAACTGTGTGTGTGTGTGTTGTACAGGTTGTGTGAAGTGTTCTGTTGTAGTGTTAGCGTGTCTGTGTGTCTCCAGTAGCAACTGCTCTCATTTATTTTGTTGGAGTTGAAAAACAGAGCTGCCTGTGAGACGCTGAAGTTCTGCCACAACACAATCCTGAAGAAAACACTACAAACAACATTCACACAGTTTGTGTTCTTACATTTCTGTCAGTACACTGAGAGTGTTGTGTAGTCATATATGTACAGTGACAGTACAGTAGTTGAAGAGTTACTGACAAACACACACACACACACACACACACACACACACACACACACACACACACACGCACACACACACACACACACACACACACATCGATGTGATGTCACGTGTGACTGTGCTTGAATGAACCAGAACAAAAAGAGAAGGTTTCCCTGAGCAACAGAACCCCCGCGCACACACACACACACACACACACACACACAAACACAGGCACTCACGCACACATGTGTGACTCTGAACTCAGGACAGATGTGAATGTCTCATCTGTATAGAAGTGAAGCTGAAAGATCATGAGAACTAAACACAATCCAAACAAGAATGTTGTGTTACATCAACTGTAACACACATGAGCTAAACACACTCAAACCAGCATGTGTGCGTCGTCCAGTGTGTCAAGCAGACATTAAACATCACAATATCACACGGTAAAATGTGCTGAACAAAATTGTTTAACACACTTCAATAACAATCAGTGATGTCACATCTGACCCAATTTCTCCATACATATACAAACACAAGAACACTTTAATATCTCTCTCACGCACGCACGCACAGAGACTGCAGAATCATGATCATCATGTCACTCATGTCACACTTGTGTGATGATTTTCAAACGGATGTTTTGGTTTTCTCTGCTCACTGTTCACATTGTTGTTCATGATGTAGAGAGGGATTGTGGGTAAAACAGACGCCCGGAGCGCTTCAGCCCTCACACTCGACCTGTGTAGGTGCATGAGCACATCGCTTCACTCCGCTCTCTCTCTTTATAGCTTATTTTACATTTATTCTGCATTTCTGAAACACCTGAACACAATAACAACACTGAATCTGTACAAACAAACACACAACACGTGTGTATACATTTACACATATTGTAACAGTGAGTCTAAATGTCTGTCTGATTGATTATTGTTGTGTTTACACCCTGACCCACATTCATACGCATCTACAGTACCGCTGCCCTCCACACACACACGCACGCACGCACGCACGCACGCACGCACGCACGCACACACACACACACACACACACACACACACACACACACACACACGCACACATGTTGGGTTTCCATGTTTTATAGGGACATTCCATAGACACAATGGTTTTTATACTGTACAGACTGTATCTCATATTCCCTAACCCTAACAATCACACACAACTGTCTGCTCTTTTACATTTTCACAAAAGTTCATTCTGTATGATTTATAAGCTTGTTTCCTCATGGGGACCAAAACATGTCCCCACAAGGACAAGGATTTTGGATATTGCCATCTTTGTGGGGACATTTTGTCCCCATGAGGAAACATGAGGGTTTACCCTTCCCACACGCACACACACAAAAGAGAAATTAAATCCAAATGTTTGTGTGTAAAGTGGCAAGAAAAAGTATGTGAACCTTTTGGAATTTCATGGTTTTCTGAATAAATTTGTCATAAAATGTGATCTGATCTTCATCTAAGTCAAGGGTATTGACAAACATAATGTGTCTAAAAATAATAACACAACATTTTTTTTTATCTTTCATGTGTTTATTGAGAACAACCAAAAAAACTTGTAGTGTTTGTGGAAAAAGTATGTGAACCCTTGAGTTAATGACCTCAAAAAAGCTAATTGGAGTCAGGTTTTAGCACACATGGAGTCTCGTTAAGATAATAAGTTTGGAGATGTGGACTACAGCTACTTTGACTGATAAAAACCCCTCAAACTGTTGGAGTTTGAGCTGCACAAGAAGAACATGCTTATGTGAGCCATGCCACGCCAAAAAGAGCTTTCAGAGGATCTACGATCAAGAATGGTTGATTTACATAAAGCTGGCAAGGGTTACAAAGTTATTTCACTTTAGAAATTCACCAGTCTACCGTTAGGCAAACAATCTACAAATGGAGACACTTTGGGACTGTTGCTACTCTACCAAGAAGTGGGTGCCCAGTCAAAATGACACCAAGAGCACAACGAAGACTCATCAATGAGGTAAAGAAACAACCCCGAATGACAGCCAAAGATTTGAAGGCATCATTGGAACTTGCTAACATCTCTGTTCATGAGTCTACAATACGTAAAACACTGAACAAGCAGGGTATCCACGGCAGGACACCACTGCTTACTAAAAAGAACATTGCTGCAAGCCTGAAGTTTGCAAAAGAGCACATTGACACTCCACAGCGGTATTGGCAAAATGTGTTGTGGACTGATGAAGCTAAGATTGAACTATTTGGAAAAAAGCACGCAGCACTACATCTGGCGTAGAAAGGGCACGGCACATCATCATGAAAACATCATCCCAACTGTAAAGTATGGTGGAGGAAACATCAGGATTTGGGCCTGCTTTGCTGCATCAGGGCCTGGCCAGCTTGGAATCATTGAGGGGAAGATGAATTCCCAAGTATATCAGACCATTCTTCAGGATAATGTGAGACTGTCTGTCTGTACGTCAGCTGAAACTGTGTAGAAGGTGGGTGACGCAACAGGACAACGACCCAAAACACCGGAGCAAGTCCACAACAGAATGGCTTCAGAAAAACTAAATCCGCCTTTTGGAGTGGCCAAGTCCGAGCCCAGACCTCAACCCAATAGAGATGCTATGGATTGACTTGAAGAGGGCCATACACATGAGACGTCCAAAGAATATGACCGAGCTAAAGCAGTTCTGCCAGGAAGAATGGGCTAACATTCCTCCTCAACGATGTGCAGGTCTGATCCACAGCTACAGGAAGCGCCTGGTTGAGGTTATTGCTGCCATGGGGGGGTCAACCAGTTAATAATATTTTTGTTATTATTTTTAGACACATTATGTTTGTCAATACCCTTGACTTAGATGAAGATCAGATCACATTTTATGACAAATTTATTCAGAAAACCATGAAATTCCAAAAGGTTCACATACTTTTTCTTGCCACTGTATGTGAGAGAGAGACTGTTTAAAAAATGTCACACAAGTAATAATATCAAACATCAGTGTTGCAGAAAGGTCACAACACACTGACATTTAAACACACAATCAACAGCAAATAATGAAAAGGCCACACGACAATGTGCTTCTGATAGAAATGAGTTTATAAGAGCAGCTGTTACATTCACTCGTTAACACTCAATAAACTACACACATTCACACATACACTTTAACAAACTACACACATGATCTCACAACATGTCAGTAAACAACACACACACATGTGACCTCACGACACATCAATAAATGACAGACACACACATGACCTCAGGAAACGTTAATAAACTACAGACACCATGTGTGTGTGTGTGTGTGTGTGTGTGTGTGACGTCATGCCTAACAAACTTCACAAGCTTCATCATCACTTTTCCAACATGACTGTGTGTGTGTGTGCGCGGGCACGCGTGTGTGTTCTATAAAACTTCCACATGAAAAAGACACATGAAATAAACTTCGTATTATATATCTCCAGCCGTCTTCCACTTCTCTCATGAGACTCACAGGTCTGACAAAGAGCTTTGATGTTGAGAATATAAAAACACTGAACACATAAAGATGATTCAAGTACATGAGCATACAAAGCTGTTTTTAATAGCCAGAATATTTCCTTCATCTTCTCGAGATGATCTAAAGGTATAATCAAACGTTCACATCACAGCCGCTCAAATCTTACCTGATGTTCCAAAGCATCTTCAATCACGACTGAGACTTTCATTACGTTTCTGAGACACACATATTTAAAAAACATGATTTTTTTTCACAGGTTCCTACTGAAACACGAGATGAACACGTGATGACAGCGTGTTATTTACATGTGTAAATGGATTCAGGAGCCGATCAGAGCCTTGCGTAAAAGAGGTCATGTGAACAACCTCACCTAAAAAAGCATTTGTGTGACTTTGACGTGAATGTAGACCCTTAGAGTGAGACAGTAGCACACTTACGCACTGCAGTACGGTTTCTTCTCGTAGCCTTTATAGTTCTTCATGTTGAGAGTCATCTTACACACTTCACAGTGAAAACAGCCCTTGTGCCAGTTCTGAAAAACCAAAGCATGTTTCATCTGTACACACGCTGTACTGTACACATACTGTACGTCAAAAGCAATATTGTATAAATTCAACTCAGTTCTTATGTATTTCTGTAGGACTTTTTAAAATCACACTGTTTCAAGTAACATTTCACTGTCTGTGTGAAACTCTGTGTTTTACCATCACATTGTGTTTTGTGTTTTTGTGGCTCTAATATTAGATAACACACAATGTTTTGAACGACAGGATACCCTTCAAAGGTTATCTGGAGGTACAATGACGCTTTCATGTGATTTATGGAGCTTGAATGAATAGTAGATTCGTATAATAATGTGTGCTCTTGTTGTGTGTTGTCTGGGTCACACTGCAGCAACAAACATCAACGGTGTGTTATATGTTGGATACACATCTTAAGATTGAGTGTTTATCACACAGTTTCAACTTCAAGTGTATCTAAATACAGCTGACACTACAAAACACGTTTTATTTCCTTCCATTTTAATATAACAAATGGTATTGCTATAACATTTTTAACCCATTTTCATTTTTTATTACTTACACCTTACGACATTTCACCATATTTTATTCCTTTTTGCATTACCATAGTTCGGCTACAAATATCATGGTTAGCCTATTGTTGCTGCAGTAAAGGCATGGTTCATTTGTGTTTTTTTACATGCATTTGTAGTAAAAGCATGGTTCATTTTCGCAAGGGTTTATTACAACTGATTATAAATAATATATAAACTTCATTATGTAAGAAACAAACGAGAATTTAGAGAAACAAAAATATAAGACGATCAAAATGATCATCACAATAAAGTTTGTGTTACATCCCATATGATCGACATTAGCTGCTGATGTTGACTTTACATAATCGATTCATTCTGTGATTCCCCATTAAAAGCATTTAAACATGCACTAGATAAACTTAAGACAGTGTGAGTAGTGTTTGTTTATCGTGTGAATGTTGTGTAAATAAACTCGTTTCACGCACCTTATCGAGACAGTTGATTTTTTCTGTCGGATAAACGATTTTTCCACAGCGCGCGCACGGAGGATTCATCTTCAGTGCTGCAGTTTTGAGCTTCTCACAACAATAAAACTTTAATCTTCACACATCACATATGAGCTCAGATGAGAAGTGTGGAGCTCTTCACTCAGCGTCTGTCTCTCAACGTATCAAGAGCAATATAAGTGCTAATAAGTGTGTGTGGGGGGGGGGGGTATTTGCTCAATGCTCACTCAATACTAAATAATCTGTCATGTGAACAGGAAACCTAGAGAACTACCTAGTCAACATTTTAATGAATTTAAAGACAGTTTATTCTAAAAGGCATCGTAGAATCCCACGAGCGCGATTCCCTAAAATAATGTCTAGATCTGCAGCTCGATAGAGTTTAAGACACATCCGTGTGTGTGTGAACAGCGCTTTTCAGAGAAAGAGAGCAGTTAGTTATGTAAGAACATCAAAGGCTCGCTGAAGCTTTAATCACGCGCCTGTCAGATGCGCGCGCAGCGACACCTGCTGCTTTCCCACGACATGCGCAGGGACATAAAAATAATAATCATTCATCATACGCCATCACGATATCATGCTACCTGGCAACTACATTTTGCCACACTTGCTGCCATTAAATATTGAATATAGGTGTTTAAGAATTTGTATGTTGAACATCCCTACAAGACAAACAACAATTTATACTATATAGAGAGAGAGAGAGTACCATTTATATTATAAATGTAATATAATATAATAATATAATGTATAAATGTAATTTATCGGTGTAAATAATTGCCACTAATGTCTCTTCTCAACGCTGTCAATAACGGACGATGGATATTGATATTCTCATTTGTAAGCAGTTTATCTGTTCACTGTAAAACTACATTGACCGCATTGATGAGGCACTCGCCATCCTTAGGTCAAAGAGTATAGATACCTAGAGTCGAAACGCAATAGAACGTTCCATTGCAACACCAGCTGTTCCGCCATTTTGGGGTGAAAGCGACTCGGCTTTTTGCTATCGCGATGGCAATCAGCTGCTTGGTTCAAAAAATAAAAACATTAAAGCTGAAATTCAACCTGAATGATGATAACACACGATGACAAAAGCCTTGGCTCGCACGAAACATTCACGTTATCAAGACTTTTCACCCCAAAATGGCGGCCGCGCTTCCCAAAAAGAACCAGTCTCGCCACTTGGCTTAGGTCTGCTATGCTCAGCGCCGCCTGGAGTCTGTCCATGAACATATTTCCCACAATGCACTGCTTTAAATCTCCAGAACGATAAAAAGGATGGAAATATAATATAAAGATGTGCAGAATGTACGTAAAATTATATTTATATTATATGAATACATAGGAAAGTTAAAAAAGAAGAAAACGGGCCGTTATTGTGAATCACCGTCGACGGTACGGTTGTGTGGATTGTAAGGTATAAATACAGTGAGTGTGGCTGTGTCATCCGTTTGGTCCGATGGCGGTGGGTTGAACACAATTGATTGCTTCAGTCAGTTACAGCACTCCTTGTTTCTTCTCGCCCTCTCCCACTGCTCAACTTGACTAACCTTTTACATTCATCTTACACACGCACACACTTTGCAATGACCAATGTTTTATAGAGCAGCATGTAAACTACATATACTGTAAGATGCATGAAAATCATTCCTTAAGACTCTTTTTTAAAAATCAATCACGTTTCTTTTTGACTTGAAAAACTGCAGCAGATTCTAGAAGAACTTACTGTATGAACACTTAAACAATAAACATATTAAAAAAGGAATAAGCTAATGATCCGATCAGTTAGACAAAATGATCTCAATGCAAATGCTACACATTTAATCATATACATATTCTGTACACCTATACAAAACATAAAAAGTATTTTTCATAATAAGAGTCCAAAACAGCCCTTTTAGTATTATTGTACATCAGTTTTAGAGAACACGTGGATCTATATGAACATCACACTACAGCTGGAATAAAATACTGAAGAGAAACATCCTCGTGTAGAAAGATCAGATGAAGAATCCGCTTGTGAACGATATCTGGGTCGAAGGAAAAATAAAAGCATTTTTCTCACAGGTTTCTTTTTTGTTTATTTATTTTGATGAAGGCAAATCATTTGAATACACACGACAGAATAATTATTGTCAGTTCAATACTGTGTCAGGATGAATGATCAGAGAGCGTTGAGCTGTGATCCACACACAGGTGTGATGTTGTGTTGTACTTACTGCACATGGCTTTGCTGGGGTTGACCTGCTGTCCCGTGAGGAACTGCTGGAGTTTTCTGATGTCCACACGAACTTCAGCCATGAGATCATCATCTCTGCTTTGACTGACTGTCTGAGAACCATCATCCCCTGAAAGAGCTCAGAGTTATGACCTACACAACACAAACACGACACGGCACGGCACATGCACAACAGAGAAATCAAGTTGTGTTGTTTCAGCTGGAGTAAATCTTCTCACCCCACGGCGGGTTGCCCAGATCTTTAAAGTGTGTTGTGACAGAAACCAGATCAGTCTCAATCTTCAAGTTCATGTCACCCTTCAGGTTGGCCTCCATGACCTGAAACAAACACAACACTGACACACTCATGACACGTTGAGCGCAGCGCACACGCACCTGCAGTCATCTGTACACAAAAGAAGTTTCGTGACTCTGTTGATGTACAGATGATCAGGATTACAGCACAACTCTTGTCCTGTGAGCGGTGAATGTGACATTGCCGTGTACCAGGTAGTTGGAGAGATTCTTCATGCGGTCCACCACACTCTTCATCGTCTTCAGAGGCGGCAGATATATGCTCACCTACACCAAGATGATGTTATTCAGTGAGGATTCAGGGTTAGAAAAGAGAAGATAAGAAAGAGCAACTATAAACAGAAACCCTCTCACATCAAAGTCGGGCATCTGAGGTTCTCTGAAGTCATGCCACAGTCTCCTGGGAATAACATCCACTGGAATATCATGAGTGACAACACGACTGACGCTGGACAGAGACGGCTGTGAATCCACAGACAGACAGACAGACAGACAGAGCGTCACACGGTCAAGTAACACTCGTGCTTCATGCTCGAAATATTTCTGCTCACCAGCTCGGCTGCCAGCGTCAGACACGGGCAATTCTTCTTGGTAAGTTTCATTTTCACAGATTTGGCATTCTGGGCGGTTTTTAAGGCCCTTGAAAGATTCTCGGGCGTCACCTCCAGAAAGATCTCATTGGCGTCGGCTGACACTCCCTCCATCTGATACTCATCAAAAAAATTCACCTGAAATGCCACACGTAGATTTTACACCTCCAAAAGCTTCACATTGTCAAACTATAGATTTGATAGGTTGATCAGTTTTCACACTTCAAAATGACTTTTTGAGCAAAATGTTAAACTTATTTGACTTGACTGACGAAAAGATAACTTGTTAACTTACCTGCAGTAACTCGCACCACATACTGACACCTCCTGTAGAGATTTTACCCGACAGCACGAAGTACACGTGATCACGCGTGAGACGAAGAACACAAGACTTTGTCAGTTTAGACACTGTGTTGACCACACCTGTCACATCAAGAGAAAAACAACAGCACAACTAAGCTGAAGAACATCGTTATGATGACTATAACACGCATGCGATGCGTTTTAAACTCACGTGTGAAGTGATTCAAACATCCCACATCGATGATTTTCGATCGAAACTTCATTGTGAGGCTTTCTGTAAAGGTTTAACTGGTCTGTTCTTTATTTTCTGTTCATTTGATACGTATTCGTTTTTTATGTTTGTGTATGATTATTCCCGCCGGCGGTGCGCTTGAAAACACGGCCGCCGTCTAGAAACAAACGCCTCGTGTTTTAAGTTCCGCTGTGTTTTATATCACCACACGGTGGCGCGCTCTATAAAACTCTACGTATAGACGACCAACAATCATTAACATTTATTTGTTAAATAATCCGACAGAATTTTCTGCTCAAACAGATAAAGAACAAAGAATATCATTGGTATCAATAGTCATTAAAAACTATTGTAAATATAATATATGAAGAGTTTGGTTCCAAAATGAGATAACTTAATGTTTTTTTAAGACATAATAACTAAAGAACTAACACAATTAAACACAATAAAAACAAGATTTTTGATTTTTTCACATTAACTGACTGACTCAATATGGTTTATTGTATACAGTCAGATGAGGGTTGTATAAAACTCTCATTAATCACGTTTTTCTGACTTGAAATGAATGCTGCTGCTTTTATATCAAGTATCTCCCCCGCAGCCTGTGATAATATGACACACACACAGACTGAGACGAATGGGACGAATAGAGGGAAAGCGAGAGAGAGAGAGAGAGAGAGAGAGAGAGAGAGAGCAGGGAAGCAGAACAGAGAGAGAGAGAGAGAGAGAGAGAGAGAGAGAGAGCAGGGAAGCAGAACAGAGAGAGAGAGAGAGAGAGCGCGCGGCGGCACTGAGCGCATGAGGACAGTCTGCATCGCTTCTCGCTTCTCGTGGCTGATGGAGTGAGGGTTGAAGAGGAGGATTATTTATGATGAAGATGATGTTGAGAATCAGACTGAAATCAGACGTTTTCAGTGGGATTTACTGGCTCAATGTGTATGATTAGAAATGAATGACGAATCTGTTGAGAGATTGAATTTGATTGAATCTTCGTCATGGATCTGAATCTTCTCACACTCATGAAAGTTTTTCTGCTCGGAATCTTCGGTGAGTTTATTTAAACGTTTACATGAACGCATTTGGCAGACGCTTTTATTCAAAGTGACCTATAGATAATGAAATCTTTACATTTAACAGTGTATGTGTGTGACTGTGCGCGAGCACGCAGGCTCACTGGGATTCGAACCCACGACCGTGTTCTGCTTACTGAACTACACGAATGAGTTTGATGTGTTTTATACTTTATCTTCTGAAATAGCCTTTTATATGAATATCACCCTAGCAGCTTTTTAAAGATGAAATTCCGTAAATATGAGTGAAGTTATTGAGTTTAATGAATCACAAACATGCAAATACAATCCGCGCTGCTGGGAGAACATATGACTATCATTGAATATAACTGTAAAAACACTTTATACTGTAGAACAATTTTTTAATATGGTAAACTCAGGTAATTTGTTTAGAGACAATAAAATAAACTGAGATTCAGTCTGCATTTAATGAATGTGATCTGCATCGATCTCAGATCCCTGCATGTCTTCCTCTTTATGTGTTTCATGAATAACTGTCTACTGTCCTTGTGTGTTCATGTAGGGCCTATTTATTATTGAATTCTTTAGTTGTTTATCAGCTTTATCTAAAGCAACACAGCAAATCATTCGTTTACATAAAGAGAAAAACCCTGACATTCAATTTACCTCATGTCAATCACCTTAAATGAAAAACTACTTTGGATTCTTTAATAAATCAGAGTGATCTCATTAGAGCTGTGAATGTACATGTGTAAGTGACACACCTAAAGCAACATTAATCTTCCATTGTACAGCAGACTGAACCTCAGAGAGAGAGAGAGCTTGTGCTTGTGTGTGTCATTGACAAGGTTAAAGCTTTTAGCCTCGGTGTCCTTGCGGTGAGACCACACTAAATGACTGTGTGTGTGTGTGTGTGTTTGTGTGCTTTTAACAACACACACCAACACGATATTTGTGTGTGTGTCATTCTTGTGATCAACACATCTAATAACCCAACTGAAGACATCAGACAGATTTCTATAGGGTTGTGTATTACAGGAGAAGATATCTTTACACAATACATTTCAATTTAGTCCTTTAGCAGACGCTTTTATCCAAAGTAGCGGAAAAACAGTTGAAGCAATTTGTGCAACAAAAGAACAACAATGCATAGGTGCAGCACAACTGGTCTCAAGCTAAGTTTGGGGGGATAGTAAAGTAGAAAAGAAGTAGAAGACTGTACTAATGGGTCAGATGTTGACGGAAGAGATGTGTTTTTAGCCGATTCTTAAAGACCGCTACAGAATCTGCTGAGGCAAGAGGGAGGTCGTTCCAGAGTCGTATACAGTGATGTGTTTCTGTATCATGGAACCCTTTTAAATACTTGTTTTGTGTTTGTTCATTTTATTTTTACTGTTACTCATTAAGAAGACACTTCAGAGCAAAAACATGCATCAATGCAAGCTTTACAACACAAGCCAAAAGTGAAATGCAGAACAGAAGTCAAGTGTTTTTATGTTGAGAAGAGGTGGAATCATTTATAGTTTTACAGAATAATGCTGTCACTCATCTGTGAGTTTTAACAGTGGTTCCTCTACTGTTTGCTGGAGGGTTTTTTGTTATTGTTGAGAACTTGTTGCAGCAGAACCCAAAACTAATTCAAATTTACAGCTGAATGTGTTGTTGATGTAGTTACAATGATTTAAAAAAGCTCATCATTGACTTATTTTCACACTTTCTCTGCTTTAGTGCTCTTATTTAACAGAAACATTAATCCAAAATAAAGAAAAACATGTCATCATCACTGCTGTGTTTGCACGCACGCACACACACACACACACGCGCACACACACACGCACACACACGCACACACACGCACACGCACACGCACACACACACACACACACACACGCACGCACGCACGCACGCACGCACGCACACACACACACCAAGCCTTTGGTTGACTATATTGGGGACAGTCCATAGGCGTAATGTTTTTTATACTGTACAAACTGCAGAGGTGGGTAGAGTAGCCAAAATCTTTACTCAAGTAAAAGTACAAGTCACTATTTTAAAAACTACTTAAGTAAAAGTAAAAAAGTATGCAATGAAAAAACTACTCAAGTAGCTAGTTACTTAGTTACTTTGTATCTTATTATATAGGCCTACTACATAAAATTAATATTAACGCCAATATTTTAATAAATATTTTTATTATCATAAGCATATATATTTGCAATATACTAAAGAGACTAAAGAATAGACAAACACAGAAGAGACAAGCATTTCTGTAAATTTCATCTAGTCCTGATGTCAATGTAGTTTACACAACTTATTTAGAATAATAGACCATGTCAAACTAAAGCATGAACTAAACTCAGAGCATTTCCTAAGATGATCTAGAACATCTGCAGTGCTCTCTTAAATGAAATACACATTTTTTAACAAAGCTCATGTTTTCTCGTGTTGTGTCACGTGTGTGTTGTGAAACGCTCTTACTTGTCAACAAACAGTAAACAGTGAACCACACGCCCATCAACAAGTTTTCTTCCTTCTGTTCTTCAAATGTATATTTCTGCAAGCCCACGTCTCTGTGTCTGACAGGTAACGCGCATGTTGCTGTGTCTGACGAACAGGTCGCGCGGGTGCGCGCATATGGCGGGCATTTATCATTGCTGGCAAACAATATGACACATTTGCAGTTTTGATTGTATAGATATAGATTAATATCCACTTCATCCAACGCTCTTTGTGTTCAGTGTGTTCTTAAGTTTCGCGCTACGAGGAGTGAGTAATCCGCTGCTTCAGATGATTCAGATCGTGCTGCGAACTGAACAAATCATATGAACTGATTCATTAGCCTATTCAAATGGTTTTACCCATTGTTCAATTAGTGCTTTCAAAAGAATCGACTCAAAAGAATCGATCACTCGGGAATGCCCGTAAGAAGAGACGACAACCTTGAAATAAACAACGCGTTTTAAAAAGCATATTTTAAAATGAAGGAACGAAGGAACGTCACGCAATGTAAGTTATGTAACGAAGTAAAAGTACAGATTTTCTATTAGAAATTTACTCAAGTAAGAGTAAAAGTACACACTTTCAATTTTACTTAAAAAGTACATATTTTCCAAAATGTTACTCAAGTAAATGTAACGAAGTAAATGTAGCGCGTTACTACCCACCTCTGACAAACTGTATATTCTATCCCCTATCCCTAAACCTAAAGATCATAGAACACTTTTTGCATTTTTAGATTTGTAAAAAATATTGTTCTGTACAATTTATTAGCTTTTTTGCCCATGAGGACCTCAATTTTGGTCCCCACGGTGACACGAGTCCCCATGTGTTGGTGTGTATTCAGGTTTAGGTCCCCACCGGGATATACAAACATGAACACACACACACACACACACACGCGCGCGCACACACACAGACACACACACACACGCACACAGCACACACACACACACACACACACACACACGTCTGGTTTATTATCTCCGTGGGGACAGTCCATAGGCGTAATGTTTTTTATACTGTACAAACTGTATATTTTATCCCCTAACCCAACCCCTAAACCTAAAGATCATAGAATACTTTTTGCATTTTTAGATTTAAAAAAAATATTGTTCTGTACAATTTATAAGCTTTTGTGCCCATGAGGACCTCAATTTTGGTCCCCACAGTGACACGAGTCCCCATGTGTTGGTGTGTATTCAGGTTTAGGTCCCCACTAACATATAAAAACAACTAACATATAAAAACATGAACACACACACGCACACATGCGCGCACACACCTACACACGCACGCGCACACAGACACACACACATGTAAAAGACCACCCACTGGCCCAACGATGGAATCCAATGGCGTGGTTGAAGGGATCTTGTGGTCTGCTTCTCCTCAGCGATTTCTACATGAAGTTATTTAAAAACTGTTACAATTTAGTTCATTTTTCATGACTCTGTGGTTAAGACCGATCTGACTCCAATTTTATTATAATGTTAAATAAGTTCTAAGACATTTCCAATGTATCTGTTGATCATAGTTAATTGTATCTGTAAATCTTCATGCTTTATATATATATTTAGTTATCCTTTCGTTTGGGACCTGCAGTCGCACAGAGTCTCACGAGATTGCGGATCTCACGGTCGCAAAACTGTCAGATCTGACCTTTAGTCAGAGGTTGCCGGGTAACTCATGCAACTTGCTAAAGTAGATCATTCTGATCTTTAGTCAGAGGTTGCCGGGTAAACTAATATCATTAAGTCTGGCCGCCAAATGCTTGCTCAGAAACATAACAATAGTTATTTTAGTCACGATCATGCAACTTGCTTAAGACAGATAGATAGTTGGAAGTCTTACATGTGAGCTTTAATAAATATGCCCCATTCATATATTGTTTAAAATCAAAACTACATTCCATCCTATCCTGACATATTGATTTTGCGGTAACATAACAGGCTCCTTTCAAACTACCGGTCATAACAGACTCTGAAGAATTCAGATATAATCAACAATAACAATTTATTATGCCAGGCAGGTACAACATTAATTAAAATCATAGAATGCACATACAAAGACAATCCAAACTTAATAGACAAAGATGATCAATATAATATAATAATAATAAAAACCACAAAGTTTATCATACCTGGCAAAATTGAGACACACCGTTGCTGTGTGGGAAGTTCTGGTTACAGATGCTATCCTGAGTCTTTTGCCTTGGTTTGTTTGTTTTCTCGTGACTGAAGAGAAGATCAAATGGGATCTCAATCTATCTGTAAACAAGATTCCCTGAGAAAGTCACACCTCTTAGAGAAGTGCAGGTTATGTCCTAAAGTTAAAAAGCTCTAATACACTCTTTGTTAGTGTAATAAAGCTCAATAAAACGGAAGGAAGGAGGTGGGAACCGGCGAACATTCAAACATAAAAAATATCAAATCAAATCAAAAATAAATAAGCAATAAATCCAGCAGTAAAAAGGCCGGCAGGCCGTCACGGACGACTGCCGACCACACAAACATAAACACATAAACAAAACTTAACTAATGTCCGGGCCCGGTCCTCTCTCGCCGTATTCTCCTGCCATTCGTCCTTTTATGCTTCCGATCTCCTCCGTGAGAGATATGAGGCCGGTGGCGCCCAGCTGACACTCATTATCAATCGCGTCCCAGCCTCGCTTCCTCCTCCCACAACTCTCGTCACGCCTCCCTTGTCACATACCCTCATCGCCCCTCACAGGCCGGGGAGTACCCACAAGACTGTGCTTACTCCCCCCCGAGGGGCCAGTCTCAACGGCCCCAGCACCTGCGGGTATGGACAGATGAGACGAGAGAACGGAGACGGAAGCACCAGGAATGACAGGGGCGAGAGAGGGGAGAAAGGAAACAGAAAAAAAAAATTTGGTCCGGTTCCCCGACACGCTGTCGCTCGGTCCTCAGCCAGCCGAGAGGCTGTTCCTCGCGGTGCCATGCGGTGGTACTGGACGCTCAGTGGACGGCTTGCGCCTCCTCCGCCCCCTGGCGGCCGGCGATGGCTCTTCCGGCTGAGGGCTGCCGGATGCTCCTCCCTTTTCCGGCGGACGGCAGCAGGCTCCGGCCCACGGCAAGCGGGGCTGACTCCTCCGCTCCCTCCCGGACCATCCCACCTCGACAAAGGGGCGCGGCAGCGAGGCCCTAGTGTCCTGGCGGCCGGCGGTGGCTCCTCCAACTGCGGCAGCCAGTAGCAGGTCCCCCGCTTCCTGCTCCTCCCCTTTCTGGCGGACGGCAGCAGGCTCCGGCCTACGGCAAGTGGGGCTGACCTCTCCACTCCCTTTCGGATGGCAGCCACCCCACTTCGACCCAGGCACACGGCACACGGCAGCGAGCTCTTTGTCCCAGCCGAAGCGTACTTGCTCCAGCACCACCGCCCCGGGCAGCCGTTGGCGGACATACCTTGTCCGCGCTGCCTGACTCCACAGCACCGCGAGACCCCTCGGGGCGAGGGCTCTTCGACCATGTCCCTCCTTCCTCCCGGGTTTCGGCACCTCTGTAATAAAGCTCAATAAAACGGAAGGAAGGAGGTGGGAACCGGCGAACATTCAAACATTTTAATCAAAATAAATAAACAATAAATCCAGCAGTAAAAAGGCCGGCAGCCCCTCACGGACGACTGCCAACCACACAAACATAAACACATAAACAAAACTTAACTAATGTCCGTGTCATGGTTCTACCCCACCTTGTCTTGCTTTTCTTGACCTAGTGGCAGAACCATGATAGAACCTCTTGTTTTATGTGGAGAGAGACAGTTTTGGCATTCCATATACTCCCTCTAGTGGCAGAACCATGATAGAACCTCTTGTTTTATGTGGAGAGAGACAGTTTTGGCATTCCATATACTCCCTCTCTCTGGTGTGGTGTCTCTGTTCCTGCCCTTTCGTCTCGTTATTGCTTGTTAATTAGTTCATGTTCTGCACCTGTCCCCTTCTTGATTTAGTCCCCTTTATATAGTCCTCTTGTTTCATTGTCCTGTGCTGGTTCATTGTCGTTTGTCTGGTGAGTGCCTGTTCTGTGTTAGTCTAGTCTAGTGTAGTCATTTGTAGTTCATGTTATGTTAATCTTAGTCTTGTTAGGTGTATTTAGTCTTAGTCCTGTCCTATTGTAGATTCCCCTGTTTTGTTTTGTTACCCCCACGTGGGTCTTTGTTTTGTATTTATATTTTATTAAATGTCTTGTTAACCCCTTATCCGCTGTCTGCGTCTGGGTCCTCTGTACTGTGTCTTTGTTCCCTCACCATTCATGACAGAATGAACCTGCCAACGTCGGCCTTCCAGCCGGCACCATGTACTGTCCAGCCGGCCATCCAGCCGGCGCCATGTATTGTCCAGCCGGCCTTCCAGCCGGTGCCATGTACTGTCCAGCCGGCCATCCAGCCGGCGCCATGTGTTGTCCAGCCGGCCTTCCAGCCAGCGCCATGTACTGTCCAGCCGGCCATCCAGCCAGCGCCATGTACTGTCCAGCTGGCCATCCAGCCAGCGCCATGTACTGTCCAGCCGGCCATCCAGCCGGCACCATGTACTGTCTAGCCGGCCTTCCAGCCGGCGCCATGTACTGTCCAGCTGGCCATCCAGCCGGCGCCATGTACTGTCCAGCCGGCGCCATGTGCTGTCCAGCCGGCCTTCGTGCCGGCGCCATGTCTTTGTTTGGACTTTTTTTTCTATGTATCACGTTTTTGGTCGTGTTTTGTATAGTTATGTTTTTTGTCACAGTCTGTCTAGTCTTGTTTGTTCCTTGAGGAGCATCAGGATGCTGCTCCTTAAGGAGGGGCTTCTGTCATGGTTCTGCCCAACCTTGTCTTGCTTTTCTTGACCTAGTGGCAGAACCATGATAGACACCTCTTGTTTTATGTGGAGAGAGACAGTTTTGGCATTCCATATACTCCCTCTCTCCGGTGTGGCATCTCTGTTCCCGCCCTTTCGTCTCGTTATTGCGTGTTAATTAGTTCATGTCCCGCACCTGTCCCCTTCTTGATTTAGTCCCCTTTATATAGTCCTCTTGTTTCATTGTCCTGTGCTGGTTCGTTGTCGTTTGTCTGGTGAGTGCCTGTTCTGTGTTAGTCTAGTCTAGTGTAGTCATTTGTAGTTCATGTTATGTTAATCTTAGCAGAGGTGTAAAGAGTACCTGAAAACCATACTTAAGTAAAAGTACAGATACCTTGCAGTGAAAATGACTCCATTACAAGTTACAAGTCACCAATTCCAAAACGACTTCAGTAAAAGTCTTCGAGTATCTGATTTTAACAGTACTTGAGTATTTTACTCATACTGAATGTAGGCTCAAAGCAGCACTAGTCCTCAACACTTAAGAGACACGTCAGTGAAAACTAGAAACAGTCGATTCGTGAGGAGAGCAATCGCATTTATTTCCTTAAATCATAATAAGACTGAACACCTCAAAATTGCAACAAATCATGGCCGACATCATAACCTACTGTACGTCTATTACAAACACCCAAGTCTCATTTAAGCTCAACTGCTCATAAGTAAACCAAACTCCTTCAAAAAGGTCTCTTCAATATAACGGATAAATAAAGTAATGTTAAGTAAAACCAAAAAGTCAAAGCCTTTTTGCACTGGACATGCTGGTTTGGGCCTCATGGCCAGCTGCAGTCATGTCCTCATTTCACATAAACTGTTAGCCCTTACCTGCCATTTCTACAGTAATATACTGTATTGGCAACACTGTTGCCTGCTAGTTACTGTAGGTGTTTTACAGTAAACTACTGCAATGGCTGTTTGTATTAACGCACTTAAGTCACACAGTCTTAGATGAACAAGTGTAAATAACAGATGAACACAATAAATCTGTCAAGATTTCACCAGAGGAGAATTAAACACAAACATCAATAACATCTTCACATATTACAGACACCACTTTCACTTTATTTCTGTCATCTCTGTAAGATCTTTTTGGGGCGGTTACCCGGACAGGGTTTAGCCTAAACCAGGACTAGGCCTTAGTTAAATTAGGATATTTAAGGCGTTTTTAAAAACATGCTTTACAAACAAACATTACAGTGTGCATCTTGAGACAAAACAATCGCACTGATATATTTTAAGATATGCAAGTGCAAGTTGTTTTCGATCAAGATGCCACTCATTTTTAAAGTAGTCTGGGATTAGGCTAAAACCCCGTCCGGGAAACCAGCCCATTGAGATTTAACTCTAGTTCATAGTGGTTCAATTATGTTTTAAGTCACCATTATGGCGATCAGTGTTTGCTTTGGTTGGACTCTTTGACTTTCTTGTAGCTTTAAAATGTACACTTATACAATAACACTGAAAGGGACTTTACAGGAACCGCAACTTTATGTTTGCTTAGTAACTGAAGATACATCTGAAAGAATTCAATCATTAAATAATAATAATATAGCATTTAAGATTTATTAAGATATGTTTGGTAAAGTGATTACATGTTATAATGGAAAGATCTCTGTCAGAAAATCTTTCTTTGCAATTGAGACACAGTTAGACACTTGACATACAAACCTCATCAATGGTGACAAACAATCATGAATGAGTTTTGTACTATGTACCCAGCATGCATTGCAGCATGAAGCTGTTCAGTTGATTGTCACCATTGTTGAGATTCATATGTGGATTGTTCATTTCTCTGTGTCCGACTCATTCTATAGGTTAATATTTTGTCTATATAGTGTGAGAGCACTTTTGAAAATTGAAATACTATACATTCTTTTTACTGGTTTACATCACTTCATGGCAATAGTCCCACCAAATGGTCAAATTTTGAGCAAACATGTTTAGAGCACATTTAGGAAGAGTTAGTTTTAAAAATAAGAGCTTTTGTAGATGTGTGACCTACAGTAACTAGCTGGCAACAGTGTTGCCAATATATTACTGTAGAAATAGCGGGTAAGGGCTAACCGTGTATAAACCGCCAGCGATTGATATCTACCTGATACTGCACTCATATTCAAATAAAGAAGCCATGTTGACAAGTTTTTGTAAGTTAAGGCAAAATCCACAAGATTGTAGTACCTTCATTGCCCCGTAAATGGCAATATTAATTATAAGATAGGTGTCATGCAAAATGTAATGTGTAATTGCATTAGTCATTACAAATGTAGTGGAGTAAAGAGTACATATACTTGTTCAAAAATGTAGTTAAGTAGAGAGTAAAAGTTGCTAATATCTTTAATACTCAGTACAACTACAAAGTAGCCAAAAAGATACTTAAGTAAAGTAACTAAGTACATTTACTCCAACTTTACACTGAATCTTAGGTTCTTGTTGGTGTCTTTTAGTCTAGTCCTGTCCTGTTGTAGATTTCCTGTTTTGTTTTGTTACCCCATGTGGGTCTTTGTTTTGGTATTTATATTTTTTAACTGTCTTGTTACCCATTATGCCTCTGTCTGCGGTCTGGTCCTTCTGTATGTGTTTGTTTTCCTAACATTCGTGACAGTCCGGGCAGTCTCGATCGATATTTCTCTGCGTTCGTTCTTTTTATGCTTCGATATCTCCTTGAGAGTCGAGGCCGATGGGCCAGCGACTCATTTAAATCGAAATCCGGCTACTCCCCGTTTCTCCTCCCTCGAGGCTCTCGTCGCCTCCCTGTCAAGTTTAGGTTTGAAGGAACTAGACCTTTTACCCATCGCACCATGACCTTTAAAACAATACCAAATATGATGATCAAGTCTTCATAACATGACAATAAATGATATAACAGTATGAAATGTGTAAGGACATTTCCAGTGGTCAGGGCCTGATGAGATGAAGGGGAGGGGAGAGGTGTGATAAGAAGAGGGGGTTCAGTTCCTGGGCATCAACAACCCCTGAAGGGAGGGCAGGATATCATTCCTTGGGTTCTAGCAACAAATGGGGTTTAATTGTTTTGTGTCCCAGCATCAAAACAAACTCAGTTCTTAGTACTTTTCCAGCTGCCTTACACCCACCTCACAGACACTCGCGCACACACAGACACTCCACAACGCAACCACGCACCACACGCACGCCTGCACGCACGCTACGCAGCATGCACACAACATGTCACACACCACAGATATCCGGGTATAAAAGGGAGACGGCGTGCCTCATTCATTCACCTTTTGTTCTTTGGAGCCTTCGCTCATGATCAACAGACTTCGCTACAAGACTGCCGGCTCTACGATGTGGTGCAGCGGACTGTCCCTTCCTGCAGCGACTTCCCCTGGGCGTCTCGGCGTTTCCAGAAGTGTTCGAGTTTTTTCTCTAAAAGAGCAAATTTCTCCAGCGTGGCATGTCCCGCTGTTCTCGTGGGTGCAACACACTCATCGAGGAGGGGGACGGACACGATGTCTGCTTCCAGTACGCTGGGGCAGATGTTGTGGATACGTCCTGCCCGCACTGCGGGCGGTTGATGATTCAGACGTTGTGTCACGGGTGGCTGTGTTCCCACGGGACTCAGCCACCACCTTGTCTGCTTCCCGTTCCGTGACGGCAGGACTACGGCCCTGCCGCCCGCTACGGCGAGCAGCGAGGGTGATATGAGGATTATTGTGAGCGCTAATCCGTCAGCCACTGGCTCGCGGACCGTTCGCACCTTGTCTTGCTCGTCTGACCGTTCCCCATGAGACGGTCCGCCGTCTTATTCCTCAATCACGTATCGGACACGGTACGTGATGATGAGATGTCTGTTGCAGCATCGGAGGGTGACTTACTGGCATCAGACTCCGACGATTCCTTGAAGCTCCCTCCCTCGGGGGGTCGAGATCAGGAAGAAGCGGACGTCGAAATGTCAGCCATGTTTTCCCGGGCCGCCGGATTGGGTTGCGGTGCACCGCACTGCCTCTCCCAATGCTCGCGGCTGGATACACGGTACATCGGGCTTGAGAGCGGCTCCAAGCCGCACTCGCCCCCAGTGCCGTGTTCCCCCGGAAGTGCATGAGGAACCTAGTACGACCTGGAACGCCCCCTTCGGCACGTACACGTCAACTAGTTCCATCACCCTTTCTTCCCTCGATGGTGGGGCAGCTAGAGGATACATCGATGTCCCCCAGGGGCTCGACCTAGACTCCCGTCCAAAGCACGTAGGCTTTTTGGCATCTGAGGTGTCGAGAGCTTACTCTGCTGCGGGCCAAGCTGTCCCCTCTCTCCACGCTATGGCCTTCCTGCAGGCCAATGTGCGGAGAGAGCTCCACGAGGGTAAGACCGACCCAGCGCTTATCCAGGAACTCCGCGCCGTCACCGACCTCGCTCTCGGGCGACCAAGGTGATCGCGCGGGCCCTGGGTCGGGCGATGTCCACACTTGTGGTCCAGGAGAGACACCTCTGGCTGAACCTTGCACAGGTGAGTAATACTGAGAAAGTCCGCTTTCTCGATGCACCCATCTCGCAAGGGGGGGCTGTTTGGTGATACTGTCGAGTTCGACAGTTAGGGAGCAGACAGAGGATATCAAGTATGTCCTCCCCAGCCGCAACTCGACCGCCCTTTGGCCGCCGAGATCCCGTGCACCGTCTGCTTCCCAGCAGCCCTGGTCCTCTTCAAGACATCGAAGAGGAGACCACCATCCCGTCAGCAGCCGCGGCGAAAGCCAAAGCGGCCCTCATGGGAAGACCCCAGGGAGATCGAGAATACCTTCGGGCCCGACCCCAGCCATTCCATTGCTGGTGGTCGATCCGGGACGGTTCCTGCCCCGTCCCAACAGCCCATTCTAAAAGGTTTTCTCCCTCTCTGGGCGTTTATCACAGCCCTCTCACCCTCTACACGACGGTGTTCGGCAACTCGACGTTGCGTCATGGCGAGACCCAATGTTGAGGATAATCAGCAGCCTAAGCACTCTCAATCGACGGTGCGTTGTGCCACATCATCGTCTGGGTATTATCACAGCCGCTCTCACCCTCTACACGACGGTGTTCGGCAACTCGACGTTGCGGCAAGACCCAATGTCGAGGATAATCATCAGGCATCATCGCCAGGCAGGTAAAACTGCAGAGCCGATCTCCTCTGGGGGTCCCCCCCACGGCGAGGGATCCGCACTGCCAGCCATCGAACCACCCCCGGGAGGTCGATGAAGCAGAACATACCCCTAGCCTCCCTGTCGGTCCCTGGGAGCCTGACAAGAGCTTCCCAAACCGTCACAGTGACTGCGGGATACGGTCCGTCTCGGCTACGCGATCCAACTCCCGGACGCCCGCCCAAGTTTCGGGGCATCCTCTTAACCTCAGCAGAGGCAAGGATGCCCCGTGCTTCGGGCCGAGGTCGCCACTCCTCTGGTGAGGAAGCGATTGTGCTCGTCCCTCTAGCCGAGACGTTCAACGGGTTTTACAGCCCGTACTTCATCGTCCCCAAAGGAGCGGGGGTCGCTAGATCTGCGTACCCTGAACAGGCACCTACTCAAGCTGCCGTTCAGGATGCTCACGCAGAAGCGCATCCTGGCATCTATCAGATGTCAAGATGGATTCATGGCAATCGACCTGAAGGACGCTTACTCTCATGTCTCAATTCTCCCTCGTCATCGCCCGTTCCTACGGTTCGCTTTCGAGGGTCAGGCATATTAGTACAGAGTCCTCCCCTTCGGTCTGTCCCTGTCCCCACGAGTCTTCACGAAGATCGTGGAAGCCGCCCTCACTCCCCTCAGGGAGAGAGGTGTGCGGGTACTAAACTATCTCGACGACTG
>NW_026634043.1:75917-77968 GCF_024868665.1 Triplophysa rosa
TAGGCTTTTCGGCATCTGAGGTGTCGAGAGCTTACTCTGCTGCGGGCCAAGCTGTCCCCTCTCTCCACGCTATGGCCTTCCTGCAGGCCAATGCACGGAGAGAGCTCCACGAGGGTAAGACCGACCCAGCGCTTATGCAGAAACTCCGCGGCTTCACCGACCTCGCTCTCAGGCGACCAAGGTGATCGCGCGGGCCCTGGGTCGGGCGATGTCCACACTTGTGGTCCAGGAGAGACACCTCTGGCTGAACCTTGCACAGGTGAGTAGCACTGAGAAAGTCCGCTTTCTCGATGCACCCATCTCGCAGGGGGGGCTGTTTGGTGATACTGTCGAGTTCGACAGTTAGGGAGCAGACAGAGGATATCAAGTATGTCCTCCCCAGCCACGACTCGACCGCCCTCTGGCCGCCGAGATCCCGTGCACCGTCTGCTTCCCAGCAGCCCTGGTCCTCTTCGAGACATCGAAGAGGAGACCACCACCCCGTCAGCAGCCGCGGCGAAAGCCAAAGCGGCCCTCATGGGAAGACCCCAGGGAGATCGAGAATACCTTTCTAAAAGTTTTCTCCCTCTCTGGGCGTTTATCACAGCCGCTCTCACCCTCTACATGACGGTGTTCGGCAACTCGACGTTGCGTCACGGCGAGACCCAATGTCGAGGATAATCAGCAGCCTAAGCACTCTCAATCAACGGTGCTTTGTGCCACATCATCGTCTGGGTATTATCACAGCCGCTCTCACCCTCTACACGACGGTGTTTGGCAACTCGACGTTGCGGCAAGACCCAATGTCGAGGATAATCATCAGCCTAAGCACTCTCATTCGATGGTGCGTTGTGCTACATCAACGCCAGGCAGGTAAAACTGCAGGTAAAACATCTCCTCCCCGGGGGTCCCCCCCACGGCGAGGGATCCTTACTGCCAGCCATCGAACCACCCCCGGGAGGTCGATGAAGCAGAACGTACCCCTAGCCTCCCTGTCGGTCCCTGGGAGCCTGACAAGAGCTTCCCAAACCGTCACGGTGACTACGGGATACAGTCCGTCTCGGCTACGCGATCCAACTCCCCGGACGCCCGCCCAAGTTTCGGGGCATACTCTTATCCTCAGCAGAGGCAAGGATGCCCCGTGCTTCGGGCCGAGGTCGCCACCCCTCTGGTGAGGAAGCGATCGTGCTTGTCCCTCTTGCCGAGATGTTCAACGGGTTTTACAGCCCGTACTTCATCGTCCCCAAAAGAGCGGGGGTCGCTAGATCTGCATACCCTGAACAGGCACCTACCCAAGCTGCCGTTCAGGATGCTCACGCAGAAGCACATCCTGGCATCTATCAGATGTCAAGATGGATTCATGGCAATCGACCTGAAGGACGCTTACTCTCATGTCTCTTTCTCCCTCGTCATCGCCCGTTCCTACGGTTCGCTTTCGAGGGTCAGGCATATTAGTACAGAGTCCTCCCCTTCGGTCTGTCCCTGTCCCCACGAGTCTTGACGAAGATCATGGAAGCCGCCCTCACTCCCCTCAGGGAGAGAGGTGTGCGGGTACTAAACTATCTCGACGACTGGCTTATTTGACACACTCGTGAGATCAAATTGCCTAGAGTTGTTGGATGTGCTACCCGCACTGAAGGGGTTACAACCTCTCGTGCAGAACAAGCACGTGCTGGTCCGGTCGGACAGCACAACTGCCGTAGCGTTTTTAACTGCCAGGTTGGCGTTCGCTTACGGCAGCTAACATGACTCGCCCGACGCCTCCTCCTGTGGAGTCCGCAGGTGAGCAGATCCCTGCGAGCCACACATATCCCAGGCGAGCTGAACCAGACATCCGATGCGCTCTCTCTCGATGACGCCTCGCGGAGAGTGGCGACTCCACCCCCGCGCAGCCAGCTCATTGGGTACAGTCCGGGCGGGCTCAAGTAGACCCCTTCGCCTCCCTGGACACCACCCATTGCCCGCTAAGGTACTCCCTGCCTCGGCACGGATGCTCTAGTGCACAGCTGGCCGTGGGACAAGCGGAAGTACGTCTTTCCCCCAGTGAGCCTCATTGCACAGACCCTGTGCAA
>NW_026634043.1:78963-82188 GCF_024868665.1 Triplophysa rosa
CCCATCCGTGTTGTGTCCAGTACGTGCATTGCGCCTCTGCTTGGACCGCACGCAGAGCCGCAGAAGCTCTGAGCAGCTCTTTGTCTGTTTTGGAGATCAGCAGGGAGGGCTGTCTCAAACAGAGATTGGTGCACTGGATCATGGACGCCGTCACTTTGGCGTACCTGTCCTAAGATCGCCTACGCCCACTGGGCGAGAGCTCTCTCCACACGGAGTACAGCCTCCTCGTGGGCACTGGCTCGAGGCACCTCTCTGGCAGACATCTGCAGAGCTGCGGGTTGGGCTACACCCATCACCTTCGCGAGGTGCTACAGCCTCCGCGTAAAACCGGTATCGGCTCGAGTCTTGCAGGCATCAGGCAAGACCGGCGGCCGGTAGGGTGTACGCCTATGAAAGTACCCCCCCCCTTTCTCCTAAGGGGGACAGCATACTACTAGCCTCCCTTCTTCTCCCACTGGGTGAAGAACAGGCACTCCATCCATCACTAGCAAGCACCTCCTGCGGGCGGGCTGGGCAGAGCAGCCCTGCCCCTTAGGCTGGGTATCTCCGGAGTTATTCGCAACATAGCTCTAACCGGACCTAGTGCTACCAGACGTTGCAACCCCCCAGTAGGGCGGTTCCGTCTGATGTATCCTCATGCTGGTTCCCACCTTGGTAACCCATGACCTCCTTAGGTGGACCTCCACCTCGCGGTTAACTCCTTCAGTCCGCACTTTCTTCCCTTGAGTTCTCTCCCATCGGTGAGACCATGTTGGTATCTCCACTAGTCTCTCCTCCCTGTGGTAGGAAGTGGTCTCTGTAGCGCATCCCCCGCTTGAGGAAGTAGCGCTTACCCAGTGGCCTTACGGTTCCGGGCGGCTTCTCGCTGTTAGAGAAACAAGGCCGCCGCCTGTGAGGCCGAAGGTAGGGGCCTTCCCACCTTTCAAGAAAGCTCTGGGACCCCCTACCTACCCACTGGTAGGTTACAATTTCGCGGTAGCGTCACGGCTGACACGCCCAGGCCAGTCACCGTCGCTTCGTTGAGATTGTGACAGGGCACAGTGTTATGGCGTTTTCCATTGGAACCCCATCTGTCGGTTCGACACAACGTCGAGAGACCGACAGAAAGGGAACGTCTCGGTTACGTTTGTAACCTCGGTTCCCTGATGGAGGGAACGAGACGTTGTGTCCTCTTGCCACAACACGTGCTGTCCACTGCAGCAGTCGTGAGAGGTCTCAGGCTCCTCAGAACTAAGGTGAATGAATGAGGCACGCCGTCTCCCTTTTATACCCGGATATCCGGGGGCGGAGTCCGGCATGCAAATTTCATTCGCCAATTTTCATTGGCCTTTTCTAAGAAGTCGGAAGTGATTGGTTCTCAAGGACGAACCCCATCTGTCGGTTCGACACAACGTCTCGTTCCCTCCATCAGGGAACCGAGGTTACAAACGTAACCGAGACGATTTCTCTAACGTTCCAAGATTTTTTTTGTAACTTTGTAACTTTGTTAAAAACATAACTTCAAACAAATACAGCGTAATTAAACTTAACAAATACATTCATGATGAAACATAAGCAGACTTTATTAAATAACTTACTGTATTGTCCAGTTTTACGGTCCATTTTTATCTGAAGGCACGTGTAACATGAATTGTTAAAGCACTATTTGCAATGAGCGTTTGCAAAATCCCCTCACATCAGTCAGCCTGCATTATAGTTTGTTTAACCAGCCCTGGAAGAAATACACGTTATTCAACTTAAAAAATTAACCATGTGTTTTGTGGCAAAGTGTAGTAACCATTTTTTTGGTGTGTTGATATTAGCAAAACCACAGTTTTACTATGTTAACATATAGTTTAATTTTGAAAACTATGGTTTTATTTTTATTTTACTACAGTATGTTTTTTGTTTGTTTTAACTGCATTGTAAATTTTGGTAAGGGAAGCCTTTCAAGTAGCCTAATATATTTTTCATTTTTTTATTCACTTTCTGATATATTGTAATTTTATAAAGGTTTCCATACTGATATTATTTAAAATAATAATATACTTCAATTGAACAATTTATTTATTATAAAGTATTTATTTCAGTTAAGTTTCAACAATGTACTTTGCACAGAGAAAAACTTGCAATAATACCAGTGTATTTAAATAACATATATACTTTGTTATTACATTAATTATCTATAGAAATAAATGTTCTATTAACTATTAGGTTACACCAACAGAATTTATAAGAGTAAGATTCTTTTTCGTTTTAATGGTAATCAAAGTGCATTGCATCCTTTTACGCGGCTTATGATTTTGACTGCTGCATACTTTTGCGTCATAAATTGAAACATGTTGACACTTCATTATTTACTTCTGAAATGAAATATGTTGTGGGGTGGTTCTACTGCATTTTTTAAGTCTGTCGAAATGAACTAGGACCTCAATGCTATAATGGAAATGGTCCCTTGTGGGCAAACGAGTTATCCCAGCAGAAAAAAAAACCTCCGTTCTTCAACTCTACATGCAACCCAACATAACCTCTTTGGCTCTGTGAGCCACACTCAAGGAGATCCCTAAAGAACTAAAAAAGAACTATTTAGCTTTTTGAATTATTCCTACGTCTCGTATTAATATTGCAATAATTAAAAAATGTAAATAACATTTTTATTTTTACATTCTTATGTACAGTATATATTTACTTTTTTTAACATTTAAATTTATTTTACATTTTACAATTTAGTAACTTAAGATTTGATGAAAACACAAAAAGATATTCATATCACTATAATATTCACAGCATTAACTTTCTGCTCCTTTTAGAGAATTCTGTCACAAACTCATCCATGTCCAGTCCATATTATTGCTTTTTCATGAGCAAAAATATTGCTTTTTCTTCCGCTCATGAAGCGTTATTCGGCGGAATGGTGTCAGAACCATCACCCGTCGGGTGAACCCATAATATTTGATGTAACGGGCGGAATAATTAGGCTTTTCATGTGTCACTTGCGGTTCGGGTGCGGATCGGGAAATAATACGAGCGGGCGGAACGCGGATCCAGCCAAGACTATTTCGACTCACCTCAGCTGATGCGAAGCTGCTTTTATACGGTCCTGTGCTTATTTGTGTTCAAGCTCTGTATGAAGAGCTGATTTCTAATTACAGCGTTGATTGTAGCCAATCGCGTGCAACTGATGGACATCTATGACACAATTTTTTTAGGTTATCATGCTCCTGCTTTTCTGCATTAAGCTTTATT
>NW_026634044.1:0-1170 GCF_024868665.1 Triplophysa rosa
CTCTGCTACAGGACCAAGAAAAACATGACTAAATGAAGCAGAGCCATGACAGCTGTCGCACCGAGGTAAGAGAAGGAAGGGTTCATCTGACATACACAGATACACACACACTTAAGGTGATGTGTGACCAAAACCGCTAGGGCCAGATTTATTGACAGCTTGCGCCTCTTTTGGCGTTAAAAACTACTGTCAGAATTTACTAAAGACATGCACTAAAACTGTTATAGCACTGAATTGTTTTTGCGGCTGATGTTATTGAGTATATATTTGTAGGAGTTTCCATTTAAGCTGCAAAATGTATGGGTGCAGAGAATTTAATGGTATTAGCACAATTATTTAACGCCCAAAAAAAGTATGGCTTAAACCCTATGTTAATTTGCACTGTTCTTGTGTTTGTCATTATCAAAATGACAATATTGCGCCTGTTTATTTTTATGTGTAAATGAGTAAATTAGCCACAGAAATTTCCACTCCCATCTGCGTTTTTTAATTACCCCCTTACACTAATTTGCCCTGTTTAGTGAATCTGGCCCCTAGTGTGTGTCTTGTGTGAGGCACATACTACACAATAGTTGCCCCATGGTGCCCCAAGTTTTTCATCATACTGACAGGTCAGATGTTAATATTTGGTGGTTTAAATACCCATTTGGTGTTTTTAAACATAGTTTTCCATAGTCAGGTAAGTGATAATCACATCCCAAAAAAATAGTCAGATCCCTAACGGTCCATATTCCTCATAAATGGGCACATTAAAATTGCTAATTTATGTTTAAAGAGCCGTCCCTTCTTCATTTGTTGTTCTGGTTTGCACATTGTAAAGCGGCCATTCCCCGTGATGCCAATTTTCAAACTTTAGTTAGTGTGTAATGTTGCTGTTAGAGCATAAACAATATCTGCAAAATGATAAAGCTCAAAGTTCAATGCCAAGCGAGATATTGTCTTTAACAGAATTCACTTTTCAAGTACTAAAGAGAACGGCTGAAATCGGACTACAGCCCTATACTTCCCGGGTAAATGATGTCACTATTCCGAGTTTTTGAAAAACCTCCGTCCAAAGGAATACTCCAAAAAAGGCGCGAGGCCTTCCTTAGAGAAGAGGAAGAGCCGCTGGAGTAGTGTTTGGTTATCAGAGATTGTAAACATTTGACTGAGCTGCGCAATTAATTACTT
>NW_026634045.1:0-1168 GCF_024868665.1 Triplophysa rosa
TTAGGTTATATGTGAGAAAGCCATGAGATGTTTGTTTTTTGACATCTCATGTGTTTTCTCAGGTCTTGTCATTGGCCCCGCCCCTCTCGTTTCCTTGTTAACTTTCCCTGAGTGTTTCATTACCCACACCTGCCCCTTGCTAATTATCCTTTGTCTGTCTCCCTATATAATACCCTCATGTTTCATGGTGCGGCCGGTGTCCAGTCCGGTGGTGCAGCCGGCGTCCAGTCCGGTGGTGCTGCCGATGTCCTGTCCAGTGTCCAGTCCGGTGCAGCCGGCATCCAGCCCGGTGCAACCGGCGTCCAGTCTTTTGTCCAGTCTTTTGTCCAGTCATGTGTCCAGGCCGGTGATCCAGCCGGCGTCCAGTCCGGTGATCCAGCCGGCGTCCAGTCCGGTGATCCAGCTGGCGTCCAGTCCGGTGGTCCAGCCGGCATCCAGTCCGGTGATCCAGCCGGCGTCCAGTCCGATGTCCAGTCCGGTGTCCAGTCCGGCGCCCCAGCCGGCCTTCCAGCCGGCATCAAGCCCTGCCCAGACGGCCTTCCAGCCGGCGTCAAGCCCTGCCCAGCCGGCCTTCCAGCCGGCGTCAAGCCCTGCCCAGCCGGCCTTCCAGCCGGCGTCAAGCCCTGCCCAGCCGGCCTTCCTGCCGGCGTCAAGCCCTGCCCAGCCGGCGTCAAGCCCTGCCCAGCCGGCCTTCCAGCCGGTCCCCAGTCCGACAGCCAGGTCGGGCCCCGGGAAACTCCCAGGGCCAAAGACTGTTCCCACCAGGACTCCCCTTAAGTCCCCCAGGACTCCGCACCCTCGAGCGCAGCCAGGGACTGGGACTTCTCCCCACCCCCATGGACTGCCCCCTATGGGCCCTTGTTTGAGCCCACCCCCCCTCCCATGTTTGTTATTTTTGATGTCCCACCCTAGTCCTGTTGTTATTGTGACTTGTCTGCCCTTGATTTTGTTTTCTTTGTTTTGCCTTGTCCTGTCTGTCTCCCAGTCTGTCTTGTCTCGTCCGTCTACCCCTTGGTGAGCACCTGGAGGTGCTCATTAAAGGGGGGGCTTCTGTCATGGCTCTGCTTCCTTATTCATGTTTTTCTTGGTCCTGTAGCAGAGTCATGGCAAAGCCTTAGGTTATATGTGAGAAAGCCATGAGATGTTTGTTTTTTGACATCTCATGTGT
>NW_026634046.1:0-1166 GCF_024868665.1 Triplophysa rosa
ATTTCGTTTGTTTAATAAGACTAAAAATTCAACAAAACGTTGTCTTTGGCTGGATTCAAACCCCCGTCCTGGTGACTGCCTGCAATAGAAAGCAATGTAAATTAAATGTACGCTTTTTATTGCTTCAAAAACAAGCAAATGCATCAACACTCAAACATTAGGGAAGAGCTATCTCTTCTCTTGATATTTCACCCTTTCTTTCCCTCTCTTTTTCTTTCTTCCCCCTTTTCCCCCCTTCTTCCCCACCTTTGATGGCCTATTGCTCCCCAGCTTGAATGCAGCACCTTAGACCGCTCGGCCACCCTACCTCGAAAAGGTCCTACCTTCTGCGGCCGTTTCCACCATTGTGTTTGACATTAGTCCCCGACAACGTTTCGCAGACAGTCAGAAATTTACAGGGTTCTGTCCGCTTAGGGTTCTGTGCACCTTTCTGATGCAGGGAATTTCAGTCCTATCTCTGGAGGCGATGCCACCTGTAGATGGCAGATCATCAAGTACACCTGAACCGGGTTATGTGGCTCTGGAGTTGGCAGGCAAGTGAAAGTCAGACGTGTTTTAAAAACTGCCCTCATGTTTGTGTTCTCTCACAGTCTGAAACTCGAATAAGATTTAAAAAAATCTTTTGGTGAGGCCCAGGCATAAGAGCTCTGCGTAACTTCTCAATGCTCGGTTATTCAACCCTGTCCCGGGAGGTGAGCCTAGCCGCAGTTGCATAGGCCCGAGCCCACCTGTACCGCCCAATTTGGCTCAGATGGTCTGCAGGTACATGAAAGAGAAATGCGAATTAAAAGCTGCCCTCACAGCTCAACCTGAGCGCAAACTGGCAGCGATGGGATTTGAACCCATGTCTCCGAAGAGACTGGAGCCTTAATCCAGACCGCTCGGCCACGCTACCACAGGACTGCGGTTTCTCTCAGATGGCTGTACAGCAGCAAGTTCGCGCGGACCAGGTACAACAGCTGACAAGTGCTTCTATATCCTTCTGGTGCTCGTTACACAGTTTTGATGGAATCCCGCATGAAAGACGCATTTACAAAAAGCAGAGATAGCGGGTCAACTGCACTTTGAGCAAAAGCAGGCGAGCCTACTGGCAACCAGCCATTAGGCTGGTTGTATCAGGAACACTTTCCATCTGTTACAGAGCCGCTCGAAACAAACACGTGGGA
>NW_026634047.1:0-1163 GCF_024868665.1 Triplophysa rosa
GTGTGTGTGTGTGTGTGTGTGTGTGTGTGTGTGTGTGTGTGTGTGTGTGTGTGTGTTTGTTTGTTATCGGTCTAGCTTCTTCTGAGTGAGCAGTTGTGAGAACAGCATAGTCCTTTGTGGCAGAGTGATACAAACAGACAGTGAAGCGGTTCCCGTGGTGATAGTGGTGGAATAACGCATGGCTCTCAGCTAATAAAATTTGAGTATCCATAAAAACTGCTTTATACAATATGATAAATATCAGAGAAAGCAATGTGTTATTTGATTTGGCAGAGTTTGTTTAATAAAAACATACAGTGTTAATATGAGAGCCCTGAAAATGCACACAAATACTAGGAACAGCTATACATTAAAAGATTAGGTTGTTTGTTACATTAGCCTACGTGTAGGCTAAAGTAATTCAATGATTACAGCCATTGCTTTGCAAAATATATGTTGAGAGAATACAAAGAGAATAATTTGAGAGGATGTTTATAGCTGGCATAAATGTAGGTTTAGTTGCATAATAAAGGTTTAGGTGTGATGGCTCTGTGGCATTCCTCATCGCTTGCTCAGTTGCTAGTCTACATAACAACCTAACTTAAATATTAAAGTTAAGCCTTTTTTAAATGCTGCCGAGTTCGAGAGAGTAATACATGTGTGTATAACCTCTCGTCTTGACTACTGCAATTCACTTTATATAGGTATTTGTCAATCCTATATAAACCGCTTGCAAACAGTCCAAAATGCAGCGGCCAGCTTGCTTACTAGCACACGTAAATATGAGCACATTACCCCTGTCTTGCTCTCTCTGCGTTGGTTACCTGTATGTTTTAGAGTTGAAGTTAAGATTTTACTGTTTGTTTTTAAGGCCTTAAATGGGTTGGCACCTTTTTATCTAACTGATCTTGTGGCTGTAAACAGCTCTGCGAGATGTTTGAGGTCTTCTTGAGGTCTTACGGTATAAATGTGGACGACGTTAAAATCCTTCAGCAGAGTGAAGACATTTCGGATCATTATCTGGTATTATGTTTGCTTCACTGGCCCACGGCTGCAAATAAAACTCATTGTTACAAATATGGTAGAACAATAACTTCAACTACCAAAGATGCGTTTCTCGATAATCTGCCCGAATTGTCTCAAATCATGAGAAATAACGTTGAAGATCTTGACATTACCACTGA
>NW_026634048.1:0-1163 GCF_024868665.1 Triplophysa rosa
GTGTGTGTGTGTGTGTGTGTGTGTGTGCGCGTCCATGTGTGTGTCTATGTCTATGTGTGTTAGTACGTGTGCATATTGTGTGTGTGGAGTGTTTTGTATGTGGGTATGTCTGTCTTCTGTGTTTTCAGCTTTTTCTTGTTTTTACAGGTATACCTTAAATTGTTTTGCTAATAGTCAATATGTCTCATGTACAGCTGCTTTGTAACAATGAAAATTGTAAAAAGCGCTATTTAAATGAAGTTGAGTTAAATCATTCTAACAATAGCAGCATAGCATTGGAGTTATTCACGTGCACTGAGTGTCGCTTAATCTTACTCTTTTTACCACTCATGTACATAATCACAACAATACATGTTTCCGTACAATTACTTAACTAATATCGTTATAAGTATCAGATTTTGAAGGGTTTACCTGGGTAAGAGATATTCTGTAATCTCTGAGGAAAATCCTACACACCATTCAGTTGCCAGAGAAGGGCTTCAACCTGTCGAGTGCCTTCAGCATCAACTTGACACTTTGTCAATATGTTTTTGCCCCTTTCGTTTTTTCAGTCAAACGTTCTGCTTTTGTTACGGGTACTGGCGCGGTGGCTTAGCTGGTCAACGCGCCTGTTTAGTAAACAGGAGATCTTGGGATCGAATCCCAGCGGTGCCTAGTTTGTGGACTCTTTGTTTACTACTCCGATGTCTTCGTAGACTAACGTTTTTCTTGCACCGTTGAAGAGTTTTGGCATGTGCCGCAGCAACAGTGACACAAAAAGCGCACAAGGCTCTGTGGCACAATGTATAACGCGTTGGACTTCTACATTGAGAAATGTGGGCATTAAAAGGTTGTGGGTTCGAGTCCCACCAGAGTCGTGGTTGCTTTAGGTTCCCTTTCTGTCGGTCTCTCGACGTTGTGTCGTACCGACAGATGGGGTTCGTCCCTGAGATCCAATCGCTTCCGACTACTTAGAAAAGGCAAATGAATTTGCATGCCGGACTCCGCCCCGGAAATCCGGGTATAAAAGGGAGACGGCGTGCATCATTCATTCACCTTTTGTTCTTCGGAGCCTTCGGTTATGAAGATCTTCTCTTGCTACTTAGCAACTTCAGATTGCCGGTTCTACGACATGGTGCAGCGGACTGTCCCTTCCTGCAGAGACTTCCCCTGGGCGTCTCGGC
>NW_026634049.1:0-1155 GCF_024868665.1 Triplophysa rosa
CAATAAACAAGGCCAGTTCATGACGCCTTTAAATCCAAAATAGTCCCTCACAACAGACATGCTGTTCCTTTTTGATAATCGTGCTTATGAAGTGCTGGGTTCCGATGAGTCGGATCAGATGCCATTTTGGAGCAGGTCATTGTCCAGCGGAGCGAAGCTGATGCTTCCTCTCATGTCCAGAGTGTGCGCTTGTTCTGAGTGTGAGATCACAGCATCGTGAGAGAGGGCCGACTGCTCTCTATGCTTTTGAATCGCTCTCGCGGTACTTTGATGCTATAAGCTGACTGTAATGAGAGGCTGCACATGAAGTTGATCAAGTTATCAAATATTGGTTTAATGATGAAAAACGTACCAAGCACAATGTTTTCTCTCAATTTCAGATTTCTAACACGCATTCAAAGAGCAGAAATAAAAAACTCTTCTCTCTGTATGTTTATCTGCCCTGGTTGCATTCATATGTAAACTGTGTGAACTTAGTATAAGTATATTTGTGGATTGTACATATGCATTAGGATGAGTGCATTTGTAAATAGAGCGCATGTGGATTGCTGTGTATGTGTGGATCTCTCGCGTGCATTTGTGAATTACAGTGCGGGGGTCTGGATCTCTCACGTGCATTTGTGATTTAGTGTGTGTGAATGTGGGTCTTTTACGTGTATTTGTGGGAGGTTTTGATACTGTTTTCCTCCCATAGAATTTCTCCAGTACAGAAACACTATTGATAACGTCGGAGTTTATCTAGCTATACAACGCCGACTAATAGTCGCTGGGCTCATTACCAGGTTTTGGTACCCCTGCATACATGTAGCCTAAACTATGTGGTTGAAGGCTCGCTAACAATAGAGTTCCAAAAAGTTATTCGGATTCTTAAGTAGCATCATATTTAAAGCGGCCCTAACACACGTGGTTTCTGCCAATCTCATATTAATCTTGAGTACCTATAGAGTAGTATTGCATACTTCGTATCTTCGAAGAGTATTTAGTTTGATCACATTTATAAAAGAGATACAGCTGTACAATTATTTCCGAAAGCTTACGGCGGGGGGGGGGGGTAGGCTGAACTAAAGCACGTGCGCACCCATTGCCAACAAAACACAGACATCGGTTTCACTCACCGCATGCGGTTCATGTCCGGCATCTTTTAGCGCTGGGACG
>NW_026634050.1:0-1155 GCF_024868665.1 Triplophysa rosa
TCTTAGTAAGTGTGTAGTCTAGTCCAGTTAGTAGTGTCAAGTGTTATGTTAGTTTAGTCCAGTCCAGTTTATTTTTTCCTGTCAAAGTTCGTGTATTATTTATTCTGTTAGTGTTGTTTTATCCCCTTGTGGATCTTTGTTTTGTGATTTGTTTATTTAAATAAAGTCTGTCTTGTTAACCCCTGCAACCCCGCCTGCCTGCAATTGGGTTCTCCTTCCACGCTATTCGTGACTGAATCAACGAGCCTATCACTGAACCCAGCGGGCAGCACCATGAACAATACACCCACCGACCGATGGTCTTGCACCTCCAACCCGGTGTGGTGGGAGGCAATAGCCTCCCAGTCACATGCTGGAGGAGGACCATTCCCCGCCCAGCGCCAGCGTCCCTTGCTGGACTACGCCCGGGAGGTCGAAGCCAGGAAGGTTTCCGTCCCCGAAGTGTTGGTCCGGGCCTACCTGGTGGCCGGGATGGACGACCCTCCACCTTTTTCGGAGCGAGAGGAGATGGTGTATCAGCCTTTCCCACAGTTAGTGGAACGGCTGCAGCTTCGATAGGAGTCAGTAAAAGACTCCTTCCCCAGCTGCCATCTGACCTCCTCTCGCCCCGGTCTGGTTTCCATCCCGGAGGGCGGCATGGTGGGTACCCTCACCCTGGGGAACTCCGCACCTTCCGCCTCAGCCCCTGCAGTCTCTTCTCCACCAGCCAGCCTTGGTGGCAAGCGGGGGAGACGGGAGTCCTGGGAGTCTACCTCCGAGGAGTCTCAGCCGGAGCCCACCGTGCCTTTTACCTCGTGTCCTCAGCCGACCTCCAGGCGGGTGGCTCGGCTGAAGAAAAAGAGGCAGCGGCGGGCAGCGTGGGCTCCATCCAGTCCGGTGCAGCCGGCACCCAGTCCGGTGCAGCTGGCATCCAGTCCAGTGCAGCCGGCGTCCAGTCCGGTGTCCAGTCCGGTTTCCAGTCCGGTGTCCAGTCCGGTGCGGCCGGCATCCCAGTCGGTGTGGCCAGCGTCCCAGCCGGTGCGGCCGGCCTTCCAGCCGGCGCCCAGCTTTGTCCCGCCGACGTTCCAGTCGGTGGTCCCCCCAGGACTTCCCCCCTAAGTCCCCCAGAACTCCGTGCCCTCAAGCGCGCCCAGGGACTAGGACTGTTCCCCCTAT
>NW_026634051.1:908-12108 GCF_024868665.1 Triplophysa rosa
AAACCGTTCGACCAAGCCGTCTGTTTGAGGGTGAAAGACGCTGGTACGGACCGATTTAATGCCCAGTAATTCATACAGCTCGCGTATTGTGCGTGACATGAACGCCGTGCCTTGATCCGTGAGGATCTCCCGGGGGATCCCCACGCGGGAAATGACGCGAAACAGTGCCTCCGCCACGCTTTTAGCCGAAATGCTGTGGAGCGGCACTGCCTCGGGATATCGGGTTGCATAATCTACTAAGACTAATGCAAATCGATGTCCTCTCGCTGACCGCTCTAATGGCCCGATGAGGTCCATACCAATTCTATCGAAGGGGACCTGCATTAGCGGTAGAGGGCGCAATGGCGCTTTTGGGGAGGCCGAAGGGTTTACCAGCTGACATTCACGACACGACGCGCACCATCTGCGTACGTTCTCGTGAATGCCCGGCCAAAAGAATCGGGCCATGAGACGGTTTAGTGTCGAGTTTTGTCCTAAATGCCCCGCCATAGGATTACAATGTGCCGCCTGGAAAAGCATTTCCCGGCGGCCCCGTGGTACCAACAACTGGGTTGTATCTTCTTTTGTTTGAGCGTCTTGGGCCACTCGATACAACCGGTCTTTTATAATTGCAAAATAAGGGTAGGAGCGCGGTTGGTCAGGCTGGAGGGGTTGGCCGTCTATACAGCGAACCTGTTCCCAGGCGAACTTGAGGGATTCGTCCCGGGACTGTTCCAGAGGGAAGTCATCGCGTTCCGAGAGGATTCGCCCCTCGGAACCGCGCGCTTCCCCTGTAACAGCCTCCCCCGCCTGTACAACCGCGCCGACTCCCTGTGTCTTTGGACCCCAAGCGACACCCGCACACAAATACCCCAATAATTCCGTAAATGCAGGCCAATTGGTTCCCAAGATCAGCGGGTGTCGTAGGTGTGGGTTAACCGCCACCTCCACTCTATGCTTTTCTCCCCGGAATTGAATAAAGACGGGGATTAAAGGGTATCTCACCACATCCCCGTGTATGCACCGTACCCGAACCATGCGGCTGTTATCCAATGCCCCGGGCCGAACCAGGCTTTGATGGATGGAGGTTTGGTTGCAACCGGAATCCACCAGAGCCGGGTATGTACCTCCCCCTATACTCACAGGAATTTGGTACTCTCCGCTCTGACCGGGGGCAGCCTGTGGCGTGTCGGGAACCCGGATCATCGTCCCGACCTCCATCACTGGACACCGATCGACCCAATGGTCCGGGTCCCCGCAGCGCCAACAGGCCGGCCCAGGCGTCTCCGCCATCCGAGTGGCGGGTAGTGGAGCACGGGACGGGCGCGGAGAGAAATTGGACCCATTGCCTTCCGGGACTTCGCGGGGTGGAGCACGGAACGCGCTCGGGTAGCTCGCGGCCGGTGGGAACCGTCGCCGCGGCGGCACTCGTGGTGGACCGGGAGCCCGGGACCTGGGTGCAGGGACAGGAGGGAGAGAAGAGAGAGAAGAGGGGGAGAGAGAAGAGGGGGGAAAAAAAACAGCCTCCTTAGAGGAGAGAGAAACAGCCGGAAGGGATTCGCCAACCCCGGGGCACACCACCATCTGGTCTTCCGCCAGCTGGATGGCTGAGTCCAGCGACGTCGGGCGGTGGCACTGGACCCACTCGGCCGTCTTCTTAGGCAGCCGGGCGATGAACTGCTCCAGCACCACGCGGTCGATGATGTCCTCGACGTCACCGTTCCCAGCCAGCAGCCATTTGCGGCACGAATCCCGGAGCTGGTGGGCCATCACGAAGGGACGGCCGCTTTCGCCCAGCCCCAGCGACCGGAATCGCTGCCGATGTTCCTCCGGGCTGCGGCCGACCCTCTGGAGGATGGCCCTCTTCAGGTCGTCGAAGACCAGGAGGTTCTGGATGGGCAGTGGCCGGGCCGCCAGCTGCGCTTCCCCCGATAGCAGAGGCAGGAGACGCCTCGCCCAATCCTCCGGGGGCCAGCCGCTAGTCTCCGCCGTCTTTTCGAAGAGGTCGAGGAACGCCTCTGGGTCATCCTCCGGCCCCATCTTCGATAGCGGCAGGAACGCGGCGGTTGGCGCGGGTGCGGTCGCCTCTGCCCGAACCCCCTGGCCCATCCAGCTCCGGAAACTCTCGCGGTCCTCTCGCTGAGCCTGGAAGATGGTCTGGAACCGGAGCTCGTGGTCACTCCGTAGATCCAGCAGGGCCTGGTGTTGTTCGCGGTGAAGGACCGCGAGAGAGGCGATGATGTCCGCAAACGGCGTGCCCGACGCTGCCTGCATGACGGCGGTGTCCCTCCTACTTCCTTCCCGGGTTTCGGCACCAGTGTAGCGAGTCCGCCAAAGTAAACAGTCCTAAACGTTCCCAGCTTCTCTCTCAGCCTGGCTTGTGTCGCTCGCAAGTCAGCGCAGGTCCTCCTGGCTGACTGGAAGGTTTGGGTCCGTGGCAGCTCGTGTGGAGTCCGTCTCTTCTCCCCCATTGTGCCTTCCTCTGGTGCTTATATCCTCTCTCCGCGCCCTTACTGGAACAAGACACAGGTGTTGATCGTCTGTAATTACTCCATTCACTTACCGCTCGTCTCCCGGCTCTCTCTCCTGCTGCACACCTCGCTACACCACGCTCCCCTCGCCACAATGCATTTCTGCCATCTGTGAACTGTTTCTCTCCGTTCGCAGAAGCGCTTCGGGTGATAAGATGTTATGCGAGTCATGTTGTACTTTTTATGCTGCCATTTATGGTATTTTCAACTATACTATACACTATAATCTAAAATAAACTATAATATATACTAGACACTATAATCCCTGAACCTTCTAAAGAGCAACACAGTGCAGTGCTTTTAAGTGGTCAGAACAGTTTTACAAAACATATTTTGGATTTAACGCCTGTTATAAACTCAGAGATGAGGATTCGGACGGCAACTAAATTCCCGCACGACCTTGGTGTTTGTCAAAAAACAGTAGGTAATTCGGCCTGGGATTTTTCCGCGGGTGGTGGGAGAAAAACACAGACATTCTGGATTCGGATGGCAATAAAATCACCCCCGTAAATGGTGAAAATATCTTACATCCCTATGAGAAACAATTTAATTTGAATTTACAAATAATTGTAATCATTTTATAAAATCCAAATTAATCACACAATTATTTATTTGACAATTTATAAAACAATTATTTATTTGACTATTAATCATCAGACAAATGTATAATCTTGACATTGAGCCCTAGTTATCTCTGCATTGGTTATTTTGTAATAGTCTCAGTTTATTCACTATTATCAAAAACACAATCAACAGCCAGCTCAAATCTCTTTACTTGCTGTGAAGTTTACTGGTATGTAGGCAATAACTTTTTTTAATCTACTTTTATTTCCTGTAGTGTTTTTCTTTTTTAACCACACCACACAAACAACATATTCTCATGTGAAAAACAACTTTATCTGCCTGTTCTGCCATCACATAAACATGGACTCCTGGAGATTTTAGTTGGGGCCAGACCGTAACTAGCTGTCTGGGATTTAGATTTTTTTGTAGTCCAATAGAATGAGCAATAGCTGCTTGTTCTGCTTGGGTAAAAGGCTAACAGACCTTGTTCTAAAAAGTCACGCACAACAGCAACACAGCAATTCGCTTTTTAGGAAGTCCAGGGCACCTGTCTCAGATGTAAAAAGGCCCGGAACATCAAGTCATATTATTTTCACTCTACCCACAATCATAGCATGTTTCCAGTAAAAGGCCTCCATATTTAAACAATATGAAATTTTAGAATTAGCTAAATGGCCTAGCTGTCATTCTCATGAAACTGCATGCATATATTAAAGTATCGGGCCCGATACTAAGCTTATGTACTCGTACTTGTACTCGTAAAAATGCACCGATACCTCATGTGACATAACTGAGAAATTTGTAGTGAAATTTGCTTTGAAAGTTTGTGAAAAGCACATAAAATTGTTTATTTTTCATAATTTGTTTAAGGTGGAGTTGTTTGAAATTAAGAAGCTATTCTATTTTTATTGGTTTCGCTGTGTCGTGCTCTACGTTTCGGAACGCAAGTGACAATATAAAAATATAATATAAAATTGTACTGTGGACTGTATACCGAGGTATTATCGTACAGTGAGATTTTGATATTGTTCATCCCTAAAATTCATATTACTCCCCAGACGAAATGCTGCTAAAAATGTAGTCAGCGTAGTATTCAGTGTACACAATGTGCTAATATATTTAGCAAAATGTATGCAAATATAGTTTCTGTTGTCTGTCCCGCTAAAATCCATTCAAATAGTTTGACATCACGGATTTGTTTGGAACTATTGAGGGCTTCATGAACCACTGACCACACGGCGGCGAGATCGAGTGTCGCAACTCCATGATGCCACCTCATAACACCTGCCACATTTATAATCTGATATCTAGAGATCAGCTGTTTACACTGACTGCACGTTAATTTATTTGTTGTAAATATTGTCATTTTTTTTAATAATGCATGCATACTGTATGGCATAACCTAGAATATAAATAAGAGGAAGTGGCCGTGTCTATCGATGCGACAAAGTTGAGAATTGTTTAATTTATGCAAATGATGAGCGACTTTTGGCAGGCAGCGACCAATGGGTGTAAAGCAGTGGAGCTGACATCATCTGTCTTTCATCAGTTATTGCAGTGTTTGTTTATAACTGTTACTAATGTAGGCTACACATAGGCTTGCCAACTTTTTCACTATTAAAAATGGGACAAAATTTGACCTGTGCAGCAGTGCTAATTAACATATGCATGACGTCATTGCGCCGTATTTGCGTAAATGGTTACATATAGTACTGTACAGTATTTTAACATTTTAGCACAACTAAATGCACAAGAAAGCCATTCTCATTGACATATTTTCCATTTCTGTTTACAGACATTAATCAATAAAATAGTAGGCTATGCGTCCGTCTGCGTATCAAACTATGTGCATATGTACAGACAAACTACATTTCATGTTGTTATGCGCTTTTCTGTAAAAAGTTTGTTAACACCACAACACTTTGTGTGTGTGTGTGCACGTGCGAGTGTGCGTGACGCGGAGGTCAAGTCAACTTTATTTATATAGCGCTTTTTACAGTTTTCATTGTTACAAAGCAGCTGTACATGTACAAGTTATACAAAATATTATTTTTTATACAAGAAAAAAAAATGAACACACACAGAATACAGACACGCACACAGGTTCATACACTCCCACATGCATAAAGCACAACTCCACACGCACAGAGCACAATATACACGCGTACTGACATACGCAAGTGTCCTGAATCAAGGATCAAGCCAGAGGACAGTGCCACACCGGCTGCCCTCTCAAATAACAACACTTTCTCCCACAGCCCACTAATATCAGGATGGGGTGGAGGAACAGGTCTACTTATCCCTAACGACTGGAAATTCAAACAACTGGCACCCTCATGTGACAACATCTCCTTCGAGTCACATGCTGTTACTGTCATCCACCCTGTTAAAACTCATGTTGTAGTTATCAATCGTCCCCCAGGTCAGCTTGGACATTTCTTGGAGGAGTTGGATACGCGTCTGTCATCCTTCCCCGAGGATAGTACTCCTCTGGTGGTACTTGGAGACTTCAACATCCACCTTGAAAAACCACAGGCTGCCGACTTCAACAACCTGACTGCATCGTTTGACCTCAAGGTAGTTCCCACTTCAGCAACCCATAAGTCTGGTAATCAACTAGATCTAATCTACACGCGCTACTGCTCCACTCATCACTCCCAGGTCACCCCACTGCACACGTCGGATCATTTCCTCATCACTCTTGATCTCGACCTAACTTCTCCAGACACTACACATGCTTCCCCACTGGTCACATTACGAACACTCTCTCCCTCCCGCTTATCCTCTGCGGTCTCCGCCACGCTCCCTCCCTCTGAACAGCTCTCCCTCTTTCCGCCTGACGATCCGACTGTTTCTGCACACATTTCAGCATGCCTGAGCGACATTTCGCTCTGGATGAAGGACCATCACCTGCAGCTGAACCTTGCAAAAACAATCAGAACTGCTTGTAATCCCGGCCGACACAAAGATTTATCACAATCTCTCCATTCAACTGGGCTCATCAACCATCACATCTTCCAGAACGGCCAAAAACCTGGGAGGGGTGATCGATGATCAGCTAAACTTCACAGATCAAGTTGCAAGCACCACTCGGTCCTGTAGATTCATCCTCTACAATATTAGGAAAATTACACCTTTCCTATCCAAGCATGCTACGCAAGTGCGAGTCCAGGTTCTTGTTCTGTCCAGACTGGACTATTGCAATGTGCTACTAGCTGGACTTCCTGCTTGCACAACAAAACCTCTACAGATGATCCAGAATGCAGCGGCAAGAGTGATCTTCAGGGAACCGAAGAGAGCACACGTCACTCCTCTCTTCATTAAATTACATTGGCTCCCTATAGTCGCTCGCATCAAATTCAAGACTCTGCTCCTGACCCACAAGACCATCACTGGTTCGGCACCCCCTTATCTTCATTCGCTAATGCAGACTTATGTACCCGCCAGATCCCTACGCTCTGCAAAGGAACGACGTCTTGTGGTGCCATCCCAAAAAGGTAAAAAATCGCTCTCACATCCTTCTCTTCTCTGCTACAAGATCAGCAGATTCTGTGGCCATCTTTAAGAATCGGCTGAAAACACATCTCTTCCATCAGCACCTGACCTGATCTCTTTTCTACTCTTTCTATATAAAAAACCAACTTAGCTCTGTATACTGTGGTAAGCGTTGTGAGAACAGTTTTATTGCACTTATGCTTTTTGTTGTCCTTATGTTGTTCCAATTGCTTCTATTGTTTACCTCATTTGTAAGTCGCTTTGTATAAAAGCGTCTGCTAAATGACTAAATGTAAATGTAAGCTCAAACACACACACACACAGCGTGGTTATCTCAGAGAAGTAAACATTTAAGATAAAAGAAAGAAACACAGGTCAAATATTAGACAGAGAATAAATTCCTATATTTAATAATAAATAAATTAAGCAGAATGTTACATTTTAAAGTTATATTAATAAATATGAAAACTTTAAATTCTAAAGTTGATGTCAGCAGCCCCCCCGGTCAGGCAAACAGTGCAAAACAGTTTACAAACGGAGGTCTGAGGGAGCGTGCGACAGATGCATGCTTTGCAGATTCAGAAACAAAGAAGCATTTTCTTAATGTAAACTGATGCGCGTCAGGGGGCTGTGATTACATGACAAGTGTCGGTAATATTATTCTCAAGTGTCTTGAACACCACTGCTGCTGCTGTTGCTTCAATCCGCTGAGCAGTCAATAAGCGGGACATGGGAAGTCACGTATGGGACAAATCAGGCAGGCTCAATATACGGGACGTCCCGGCTAATACAGGACGGTTGGCAACCGTAGCTAACAGGACTTCTAACAGTGAGTACTTGCACTGCTCCTAACTAGTTTAACGTTAGCTTACCGTCCGTCTCATTGTCTTCATTTGTTGTCTCGCTAGTTTTAGGAAAAATGTACTCGGCTTAGTACATTTGGCCGTGTCAGTTTCAAGAGCTTTTTTTATCTGACCTTTTCAGCATCGCTTTTGCGCTTTCTATTATCCATTGTTTTCCCTCGCATGGCATATCTCCTACAACTGATGTTTTTTTAACAAGGTGCCGCTGTCGGTGGAGTCAAAAGATAATTACATCATCATTAACCTGCAGGCTGTACTCTGCGAATGGGGCTGTGAGAAAATAATAAATAAAAAGAGAGGGGCTGTAGTAAAATAATAAAAGAATGGTGCTGCTGTTGCAGGCAGCCTAAGGACAGCATGTCACTGTAAAACTTTGCTGTAGTTTTTGCAGCAGGTTTGCCAATAATTTACTGTAGTTTGAATTACTACTTAATATACTTTCCAATTAGTACTGTTTTCAATTACTTTAATCAAAATGAAAACACTTTGACTTTTGAGATTCAAAATGAGCAAGAAGAGACTGGCATTAGCACAGCAACGCTGCAAAAAATGACATTCTTCCTAAGCATTATTCTCTTTGTTTTCTGTAAAAATATTTAAAACTTCTTAAATTATGATACATTTACATAACAAGAAAAGTGACCCAAGATATTTAGTCTTGTTTTATGAAAGAAAAATATACAAACTGGGTAAGTTTATGCCTAAAACAAAATTGTACATTAAATCTACAGTAAGTTACTGGCAAACCAGTTTTACAGTGTATATTTTAACCCAGTGGCATGACAACACCGGCCCTCACGGCCAAAAAAAACAGCCCAGCCCACCGGGAATTCTCCAGGTCTTCCTGATTAGTCAATACGGGCCTGTAATGACGTCATTACGCAATGACATCACAACGTAATTTAGCAACTTTTAGCAACAAATTGAACTGCCTTTAGCAGTTTTTCCTGAAAATGAGTTGGCATTATAAAACAAACCTGACGGAGAAAACAAAGGCGGCAGTTTGTTTATTTCTTTTTAGTGTCCGCTTTGTGAAAGACGAGGCAGACAAAATAAGACAACGGAGGTTCAGCTGGTTTTATGCAAAAATCTTATATAAGAGCGCGATCATGCAGCAACAACACTTGTAAGATATATCTACAAATAAATCATTTGAAATAAGGTTTTGGTGTACCTTTGCTTTGTGACCTACACTCAGTTGTTTAATCCAATTGCTGTTAAATTAGACCAGTGTTTCCCAACCCTGGTCCTCGGGGCACACCTTCCAGAATGTTTTAGATCTCTCCCTATATAAAACACCTGATTCAACTCATCAATCAGGGGTTTCATATAGAGAGAGAACTAAAACATTCTGGAAGGTGTGCCCCGAGGACCAGGGTTGGGAAACACTGCATTAGACAATATCATTATAACATTTTTTTTCTAGCTAATGAACGATAAACCATACCATGGGCAGTCATGGCCTAATGGTTAGAGAGTCGGACTCGTGACCAGAAGGTTGCCGGTTCGATTCCCAGGGCCAGCGGGTAACGACTGAGGTGCCCTTGAGCAAGGCATCTTACCCCTACTTCAGGGGTCACTAACTAAAGGACTCCGGTCCGAATGCGGACCGCGAGATGCATCCGTCCGGACCTCAAAGACTTTTGACATAATAAAAAAAATGAACACCTAACATTATTTTCTAATGCAATCAAATTTATACCAGGCACATCAAGGTCCGCTCAGTAGTAGTTTGGGTCCTACGGCGCCACGGACAGTTAACATATGCGCACTGTTGCTAGTTCAGACGTCGTTGAGTGAAGAGAGTCGAGACAGACTCACTGCACAGCGCGCAGACAGATGTAACAGTCAGTGACTGAAAAACAATGTCCTTTTCAAAAGTTAGAAAAGTTGATGCCGAAAACCATGTTTTGCGAGATGAATGGGTCGAGAGATTTGCATTTATTCTTCCTGCATCGACATGCACGAGACCGGTTTGTCTCATTTGCTCGGAGTCTGTTGCGGTTGTCAAAATTGGAAACCTTAAACGGCATTATGAAATTAGACGTGGACACTTTGAAGAAACTTACCCGCAGCAGTCCGAGGTAAGGACACGGAAAATATATTAGCTGAAAGCCCAGTAGGAGCGATCTACACGGGCCCACCCTCACTCACTTACCGCCCAACAACCAGCATATGAATGTTCACTAAGAATACAGTGGATCTTAGGAAAACATAAAAAGCCCTTTACTGATGGGAAAAAAGTAAAAGAGTGCATGGAGGCTTCTGTGAAACACTTTTAGAAGGAAAATAAAGACATGAACTAAAAGAAAATATTAAACAAACCCCCCTTTCAGCTGCAACAGCCACAAGAAGAGCTGAAATGTTATCAGAGGATGATCAGTCACAACTTGATGCTGCTATTTGTTAATCTCAGTTCAGCAGAAAACAACACTTTAGTTTTCTTTTAAAGTTGTTGATGTTGAAATGAATGTATGTTCAGTGCAGGTTTGGAGATTAGGGCATTTTGCACATGTTCCTTCATTATATTGTTGTCAGACATCGTTATGCCATCGTATAGATATAAAAAAAACATCTATTCATATTTTTAGGTATTTAATTGTCCGGACCTCGGCTGGTAAGGAGGGTTCGTTTACTGGACCTCAAGCAATTTTAGTTGAAGACTCCTGCCCTACTTGCTCCCCGGGCGCTGCAGTGATAGCTGCCCACTGTTCCGGGTGTACGTGTGTTCACCACTTGCTGTGCGTGTGTTCACTACTCTCTGGATGGGTTAAATGCAGAGGTCACATTTCGGGTATGGGTCACCATATCTGACTAATAGGTCACTTTCACGATAAACCATACTGTCAGACAGTTTCTGGCGTATAATGTTTGACTATTAATGATTGCAACACAGGTTTTATGTCAGAATTAAAGACGTTAGCAGTCGGAAAGCAGTGTGTTTATGGTGGGATATTATTTATGTGACGATTATTTAAATCTGAGCAAGCTGACAAAATATATGCTTTACATCCCGGACACGAGCACACCTTCATCCTTCAGAGAGAGTATCCAGCATTTGCTGTCATGTTTTGGAGAAAAGACGTTCGGAATGAAAACAAAAGCATCAGCAGCAGGTCATCTACATTCATTTCTACACAGTCTAAATGTGTTCAGCTGAAGAAAGGAAGATATGCACACCTAGGAGGGCATGAGGATGAGTAAATTATGGCGTAAATTTCATTTTTGGGTGAACTATTCCTTTAACACTAGGGATGCCACAATACTCAATATGATATTGAACCGTTCGGTACGACCTCCACGGTTCAATGCGTGTAAGTGAATTGCGGTTTTCCGTGTGCTTAATTACACTGTGAACTGGCTCTGTCTGTGTTTGTCTGTATTAAGGGTGTGCACAGCAGCCGGTATCAGTATCTGTATTTGTATTTGTTGAGGGGGGGAAAGTATTTGTATTTGTATTCGAGTAAAATTCAAAATAGGCGTAAAATCCAATTTTTTTGCGTTACACTTCTAATTTACGTTATAGTGTACGTAAACAGTAGTGATGGGAAGTTCGGATCATTTTACTGACTGGGATCTTTGAGTCTCGTTCAGCAAAATGAACGAATCTTTTTTCGAGTCATATCGTTCATTTCGTTCATTTTAGCAAAATATAATTAAAATGTTACATGTTACTTTCCTAACACATCTACTACTTATGCAAACGTTGATCACATTACAAACAATACAAAACTATAATGCTATAAGAAACAGAAAAGATTAATTCAT